>NW_016219916.1:0-1533 GCF_001687245.7 Rhagoletis zephyria
TAGAGGTCTTTTTTGTGCCCTCCATGTGATTAGTCTCAATGTGTGTGTGTGACTGTGTGTGACTGTCAAACGAGTTCGTTTTTTGTCCGTCGCAGGACCTGTGTGTTTGGTAGCGTGTGTGTTAATTTGCTGTTGTTGACCAGCTAGGCAGTGTGGTCAGTTCTTAGAGAATAGCACACTGCTGCCGTACAATGGCTGCTGCTGTTGTACAAACTGTTTCCTGTGCTCGTGAACTCTGAGCTCTCTGAGCTCTGTTTGTTTGTGTGTGTTTGTACACTGCCTGTCAGTGTGTGCACAAATGACTTTATTATTATTTGAGCTGTCAAATGTTCCGTGTCCAGGCCAGGCCAGGCGAGGGTTTCAGCTTGCCTGCAACACATTCTCTTTCTTTTCTTTCGTTTTCTTCTTCCTTGTTTAGTTCAGTTCAGTTTGCTCCAACTCATGATGATGAGTTTTGACAGTGGGAGAGAGAGGGAGAAAGAGATAGAGAAAGAGAGAGTCATGATTGCTGATTAGTGTGCTCTGTGGTAGTAGTGGTAGTAGTGCATTTGCTTTCATTGTGTTCATTGAAAACACTCGGACACTAGGGCTTACTCAGGACTAGTTGGCTGCTGCTGCTGCTGCTGCTGCTGCTCATTTACATTTATATGAAAACACAAAGAGTGTGAAAAAGCCATCCAAAATAGAAAAGAAAACACTGAGCACACAGGGTGGGTCAAAAGTTAATTCTGGCTAATGATGATGATGATGATGATGATTAGGATTTTTAATATTAGTTTTGCTCTCTCATTTTAGAGTCTAGATTGTTTAGATTATTCACACTAATTTTTGGAGTAACAAATCTGAAGTAATGAAAAATCAGAAGAAAGAGGCAAACATGCTGATAATTTTTTTGCAAATAGGTAAAACACAGTGAATGTTTGCCAAGTTTGGTTTTATTTGGTTTCGTTTGTAGTTCTGTCAACTTTGACTGATTTTTTGCTTACTTGTTTGTTGACTTAGAAACTGACTTGAAAAAAAGCCAGTGAACTAAATTGAATTAAATTCACAGATAGATTCAAACAGCACACGTGTACTTGCATTGGCATTTTTATTATTTTTTCCTTTTCTATTTATTTATTCATTCTAGGTGCATGTTTTTTGTCTGACCATCTTCTTTCTTTTTTTCTGCCAGTGTCCACTTGCAGAGAACAAATCAGCCAAAATTGGACACTGAAACACACACACACAAACAGATTCTTTTTTTCAGGAATCTCTCTCTTTTCAAGAACATGCACTCACCAATTTTTTTTTCAGTGCACCTAAGCAGCTGCTGCTGCTGGTGGCTGAGTTTCAGTAAATTGAAACTACCAGCGCACTGTTTTCTAGTAAAATACAGCAGTAAAATGTAGTCGGCAGAAAAAACAGAAAGAATCTAGAGTGAATAGAGAGAACTGAAGAATAGCTGCTGCTGCTGCTCAATTCTTACTTCAGAAAAAAAACAAGCAAAACAGAACAGCAGAACAGAACATGCAACTGATGATTATAATGCAC
>NW_016219917.1:0-1533 GCF_001687245.7 Rhagoletis zephyria
ATCTGCTGATTTTATTGTGTAAAGCCTAACCAATTTAGAGTAGATAAGAAGGGGATATCGTTACATCAATTTGGAATCAAGAAAGAAAGCTCGGGTTGAAATGAAGAGAGAGAGAGAGAGAGAGANCAACTCGGAAGATCAGGAAGAAACTCTCTTCGGAGAATGAACGAGCATCAGATCAGTTCAGATCAAATAAAAATCTGAACGCTGATGCGGTTTTAGGGATGTTGCGTTTGCTGCTGATTCAGCCACAGAGCCACTTGATGATGGAAAGGACCACAAAGATCAGAAAGACCACAAAGGCAAGTAAGAGGAAGCCCAGCAGGAGGAAGAAGGCGGGGTGGGTGCAGTGCTTCACTTTCTGGTAGTCATGGCACTGCTCGCCCTCGGTGAGCATGTCAAGGGCGGCGGCGGTGTACTGGCCGAGCCCGCCGCAGTACGCATTTGCCACCTGGTCCATGCAGTGGCGGGCGGACAGACAGAAACAGCAGCTCTCCTTGCGGCGGTCACCCTCGATGAGCAGAGCCTGCAGGCGGTAGAAGGGGAAGGTCAGCGAGTGGCAGACGTCTATGGCGGTCTGGTGCTCGGCGAGGCAGGTCATCTGGTGAAAGAGTGTAAGAGTGGTTACCAGAGAAGGTGGAAAAGGAGTTTGTTTAGAGAGAGAAAAAGAGAGAAATAGGTTCTAGTTTGGCGTTTTCTCTTACCTGCTCTAAGACCTCTTTGGCGTTGGCGATATCGCTGAGAAAGGAAGCCTCGCCCAGATGGGATGAATCAGCGAAGAGAGTGCCGGACCCGGCAGCCACGAGCAAGACCAGGGCCAGGGTGACCAAGCGAGCGGCCATCTTCTGTGCAGTGAGGGAGGACAAGAAGACAAGAAGAACCAGCAAACACAAGAGAGGAGCGAGTGTTCGGTGGTAGTGTGACAGAAATGAAAAAGCGAAAGTTTGGTTGTGGCGACGACGACGACGACTGCAGTCTACCAGTGCTGGATGGAAAGTGTCGGTGCCGAGACTCTNAAGCGAGTGTTCGGTGGTGGTGTGACAGAAATGAAAAAGCGAAAGTTTGGTTATGGCGACGACGACGACGACTGCAGTCGACCAGTGCTGGATGGAAAGTGTCGGTGCCGAGACTCTTAAGTTGCTGCTGATGCTGCTGCTGTTGCTTCGGTGACTCAACAAGTGTGACACCGACGGAGAGTGCTGTGAGTATTGTGCGGTTGATGCTGCTGCTGCAACATCATCTGCTCCACCAGACAGACACAAAGCCATTAGCAGGAGGGGGAGAAAGAGGCACTGCTGAACTGTAATGGCAATTAGCGTGGTGGACGCTAGTAAATGCACACGCCAGAGATGGTGGGAATCACTACCAGAGCATCAACTTTCAGCAAGAGAAGAAAAACAAAAGATATGGTGATTTTATTGTGTAAAGCCTAGCCAATTTACAGTAGAGAAGAAGGAAGAGGGATACAGTTACATCAATTTGGCATCAAGAAAGAAAGCTCGGGTTGAAATGAAGAGAGAGAGAGAGAGAGAG
>NW_016219918.1:0-1533 GCF_001687245.7 Rhagoletis zephyria
CAACTGTGTAAAATAATACAAATTCGAAAATATAACAAAAAAAAGTAAACATTTAAAATTAAGTACATAATTTCAAAATTCTGAAAATTTAGTGAATTCGAAAAACTGATAGGCCTACTTAAATAACATAATACTTCGAGCTTAACACACAGCTAAAATTTCAAACTCGAGTGAAATTTGACACACTTTTTCCATGAATTAAAATTTTCAGAAGCATCCATTCATTAGGTTTGTTCCCCAAGCTTCTCGAAGTCACTTCGAGTTACATATACGCGCTCCGCAAGTAAGTTTTCGAGTTTCTTTGATATACGCTCACAGTTTGAACTTTGCTCGAGTTTTTCTACAAGTAGCTTGTGGGACAAACCTGTTATATATTCTTCATATTCACGATATTCAGTTGAATATTATGAAAATACATGCTACACAGTCTTGGGGGGGGGAGAAAATTTCCCCAATTTCCCCTACCTGTGTCCGCCACTGGTCAATGGTCAAGTAGAAGTGGGAACTTTTATGGCTGCCCATTAATAGGTCGGTTATATAGCTTAAGAAATAATATTTTAAAGACATTTTTACCAAAGTTGATACATATGACATTTGACCAGTTTTGTTACACAAATACTTCTACGACCACAGACAAAAATATTGGCTACAATTTGTCATTTTTTTTGCCATATATACGTTTTATCGGTCTACTTGCAAAATATTCGCATTCGCAAAAGCTCCGCATTGATTATTGCGAATGCGAATGTTAAAATTAATGCGGAAGCTCCGCGGTTACGAATGCGAATATTCGCAACAACTCTGGTCTGTACATATATCCGAAGACACCAAGATTTTTATGAAACCAGCCCCATTCAGCTATAATTTTTGTACCTGTGTGAACACTAAAAGTCACAACAACAGAAACGCTTGGTGAGGATTTCAAACCTAAGTGTGACCGAAGAAACAAATTTGTCGATTGCGCATTGTTTTAAGAACATGATACGCTCTGGTCCTATGGCTCATAATGGTATATTTTTCATTTGGATATACATTTCCATCCATACAAAGCTCAGGCCGCAAAGTAACTGAAGACATCTGATCATTCCCATTATCATGGATACGGTTCATTGCTGCAGATGATTATTAGGCGCATAATTTCCCGTAGAGGGGATGGCATTCAGGGTTACCCCTGAAATACTTACTTTCCTACCAAGAGCTGGTTCAAAAACTTTCCAAAATGGCTACTTTGATACCATTTAAGAAAACGGCGTTTGACGGCAGTAGATAAATTTTTTTGCTGGTTTTTATACTTAAAATAAGATTTCCAGGTAAGCAAAAAAATCAGTATCATAGCTAGTTAGTATATATGTAGATATTTGAGTACATAAGCACACAAAAAAGTGGTGTGTGCTTTTAACCAGACCCAAGTACCGGCATTTAATTCGACCCTCCGAACCCGAATCTGAGGTCCACTTTACTTCTACGCCCACGAAATTTCGAATAATGGCAAAAAATTCGCATAGTTCATAGTTTTAATAAAGCCTTCGGAGT
>NW_016219919.1:0-1533 GCF_001687245.7 Rhagoletis zephyria
TGTTGATTTGGAATATTAAATTCATGCAAAGCAATTCATTTTCAGTTCATTTTTATGCAAAGTTGGTTATGCAAATGCAGCCGCGAACAATTCTTATGCATTTCATGTAGGACATATGAATTTTTCGTAATAATAGGAAAATAAATATATTTTTCGTATGAGTACAACTGCAATTTTGAGTGCTTTTCTGTCCTAGAGATAAACAAATCGCAACAAAAGTCATAAAGAGATCGCTTAAGGGTATGAAATTGAACTTCAGCGGGCCCAAAGGCACTATATAGTACTTGTGTAACCAAAAATACCAAAGATGCTGTCTATAATAGAAGACTGCGTTCGCTTATAACCCCGAAAGTGCTGCCGGCACTCAAAAATTGAAAAGATGCATAGTATTCAGAGAATAAATTTAGGCCAAAATTAATGCTAAGTTTTATTAATTGGGCTCTCTGGTCGTAGTCCATAGCTCAATAATATTGAGTAGTCTTTTGTGGTACTACTGATTTTAAAAAAGGTAAATTTCGCATAACAGTTTCCTGAAATTATATCCTGCAAGTTTTCCGCTCTTATTCGGGACGTCCTTGAAACAAGGGTTAATTCCAAATGCTGCATTTTTCTGTTAATATCTGAAGAAAATGTTAACGAAAAAAGTGCTCTAAATCAATATAGGTAAACGAAACAAGCCATCAGGAATCAAATCCTGGTGGTGTTCTTGTTAACAATTAAGGCAAGAATGTATCGACACCTGAGTGGAAGATCGACATATCTCGGCAGCCAGTTCGAAAACGCCCTACTTCAGAATTTGATTAAGGACACCCTATTCCAGAATTTAATTGAAAAACGCCCTATCTCAGAATTTGATTTAAGAACGTCCTATCTAAGAAGTCGGTTCAAAAACGCAGTATCTCACTTAAAAATGTATNTAGCTCAATAATATTGAGTAGTCTTTTGTGGTACTACTGATTTTAAAAAAGGTAAATTTCGCATAACAGTTTCCTGAAATTATATCCTGCAAGTTTTCCGCTCTTATTCGGGACGTCCTTGAAACAAGGGTTAATTCCAAATGCTGCATTTTTCTGTTAATATCTGAAGAAAATGTTAACGAAAAAAGTGCTCTAAATCAATATAGGTAAACGAAACAAGCCATCAGGAATCAAATCCTGGTGGTGTTCTTGTTAACAATTAAGGCAAGAATGTATCGACACCTGAGTGGAAGATCGACATATCTCGGCAGCCAGTTCGAAAACGCCCTACTTCAGAATTTGATTAAGGACACCCTATTCCAGAATTTAATTGAAAAACGCCCTATCTCAGAATTTGATTTAAGAACGTCCTATCTAAGAAGTCGGTTCAAAAACGCAGTATCTCACTTAAAAATGTATTGAAAATATACTGAGATAGGTCGTTTTTGAATCGACAGCTGGAATGGGGTGTTTCTGAATCGAATTCTAAGATAGGGCGCTCTTCAATCAAATTCAGAAATAGGGCGTTCTTTAAAAGTTTTCTGAGATAAGGCGTTTTCGAACTGCCGAACTTTAG
>NW_016219920.1:0-1533 GCF_001687245.7 Rhagoletis zephyria
ATGATTCATCGCTCGAAATTATTTTATTAAAAAAGTTGGGGTCTGATTCTCTCTCTCTCAAAAGTTAAAAATCCAGAAATAGTCCTAATTTTATGATGGTTCCTTAATATATTTTAACTACGTTGCATTTGAGTATGGAGAGGCAACTATCTGGAAGTATTTTACATAAAAAATTTACTAAGTATTGCCCGGTTTGTAGTTGCAGTTAAAGAAAACACATGAAAAGGCACGATTTTTTTAAATTCGAAAAAATGTAAATATTTCAAAAACGGTGACACTTTTACCTGAAAATTTTTTGTNGAATCTTGTAGAAATGACTGATCTTACTTACCGCGCAAAGAAAAATGTTGTTGTACTAAATGCTCGTACAGTTCCTCATTCCATATTCTTTGGTACTCGTTGTCCACGCAAACCGGCTATTACATCTTGTGTGGAATAGTTCTCTCGAAAGCGTCCAAAAAATCCTTCCCTTCTTTTTGCAACAACTTCCGCGTTTGGCCGCCATATAAAAGAACGGGCATGATGAGCCATTTATAGAGCGTGATTTCTTTGTCGAGGGACGCCTTTTCTATTCAGTTCCCTAGTGAGCCCAAAGTAGCACCTGTTGTTCACTTAATCTCCAGTCTGACATTATTGGTGGTGTTTATGCTGCAGCCTAGGTAGACAAAGTCCTTCACTACTTCAAAGTTATAACTGTCAAAAGTGACGTGTGTTTCAATACGCAAAGGCTTTTTATGTGTTGTCAGGAAGTACCTAGTTCTTTTTCCAAGCTTAAAAAGGCTGGGTTTCACGTCGACGATTTCAATATCATCTGCTTACGCTAGCCACATCCGTAGGTTAGGTAAGGTTAGTTGGAAGTCCCAGCTATTAGGCATTAGGAGTTTGCCCTTTGTGATACCACATCCGGAACGGCAGTCAATACTTAATCGCCTCGAGCCGATTCTGTAATTACGAATGCGGTTAATCTTAATCCCTCGGAGCTCCGTTAAGAATGTACCCTTTAAGAATGTGAGAGCCCAAGTATTTCAACCTTAGCCACGCGAAAACTGAGCACCTAAGAAGGTAGTGTTGAGGTGATTCCACCTAGTCATCTTTCAGGCGACTGCTAGAAACGAAACCGATTGGACAGGGTCCCATTAAAACCTCTTTTAAGACTGAGAGCTGTGGCTTTGAAAGTGTGAGGAGTGCCCTCGACTGGCCCCCACTGTTCAGACTCGGCCGAAGGATCTTGCAATTGCGCATAAGGCCCATCTGAGGCCAAGAGTGTACCACATGTGAACAGCATCGTGCTGCTGCCGCTGTATACAATTTAAATATTTGAGCTTTTGAAAACTTCAAAATAACGATTTTACAGCTAAGATATCTTCAAAAGTTTTGTATCCCACTGCTGAGTTTTACGACAAATATCATAAGTTTTATAGTAGTAACGTCGTTTGCCGCAAAATTTGCCATAAACATTTAAAGACTTACTTCCGCTTGCGATTTTACTTTTCCGCTTGAATTTGCCAAAAATAAAAAATCATTAAAAAAAAA
>NW_016219921.1:0-1533 GCF_001687245.7 Rhagoletis zephyria
TGTTTTTAGGTACTATTTATATCTCTCATAATGAAGTAATCGTAAGGGTTTATGACTGATTTCTGAAAGTCGACAAACTGTGTTTTTATTGTTTAGTAAACAGTAGCAAAAACACATATGTTGGTAAAAATAATAACATAAACATAATTTAAACAAAACCCATGGTGAAATCATACCAGGTGTAGTAATAAAAACCTGAATAAAGACTTGACACTATCTTATTTAAATATTTGCCTTTAAAAATTTCTAGTTAGCTTAACTGGTGGGAGTTAGGGTACCACCGTAATGGACACTTTTGTAGAGCATTCAGATCTGAAGATACCCCTTCATTGACCAAGATTATACNTCAAAGTTTACGTGTATTTTGAATGGGGAATTCTTTGCACGCCTTGGTCGAGCACTTAACATTAATATTAAGGGCTCAAATTTTCAGGGTTTATTTTAGGTCTTTTCCACAAAATTTCGAGAAAAAGCATATTAATGCATATATAACAAGTAGAGAAGTATAAGTTCGGGCGAAACCGAATTGTATATACCTATCCGGCGCAGAAATCAAATACCGTCGTTTCAACTTTCTCTAAACTACCTTTGCATGATAAGCGGGGGTGTTTTTCCCGATTTCAAACGTTTTCTATAATATGCTGAGTTAGACTTAGGGCCGGTTGCTCAAAGCCTGGTTGACACTAATCTCCGTTATCGACGTTTTCGACTCCATGCATATAACAGAGTGTCAACCAGGCTTTGAGCAACCGGCCCTTAATGGTATAATTGAACCAAGTTTGGTAGAAATCGATAAAGTGCTTACCGAGATACACCTTTGTAGTCATAAAGTGGGCGGTGCCACGCTCAATTCCTAAAAGTCTATAGTCTTATTTATTGTTAAGAGATTGTTGTTAATATTAACTTGGTGTAAATAAGCGTCCTCAATTATTGAAATTTATTATTTCTGAAGTTATCTGAAATTTACCTATATACAGGAAGCGGGTGCAGTTTTAGTCCGATTTGCATAATTTTCAACGAATTGCTATTTCGTACCAAGGTTATTAAGTGCACCAAGTTTGGTAGAAATTGAGAAATCGGTTACCGAGTACACATTTGTGGCCATGAGTGGGCGGCGCCACGCCCATTGTCCAAAAATTTATAATAATCAAATTTTCTGCTAAGCCGTTATCGCAATAACTTTCTGTAAACTTTCTGTAAATTACCGTTATATGGAAGGTGGGCGTGTTTATTGCCCGATTTCAAAGAGTTTCAACAAATTTCTTAGCAAGGCCTTAGGCAAGACTCGTACCAAGTTTGGTACGGATTTGTGAAGCAGCTACTGAGATACAGCATTTCATCATAAGTGGGCGGGGTCACGCCCATTTTCCAAAACTTTCACAATAATATAATTTTTTCCACAAATCTACTTCACATACTAATTTTCAACAATTTGGTTCCAATATTTTCTGAAATATAGCAGTTTTTGCATTTTTCGAAATTATCGTTATATGGGAAGTGAGCGTGGTTACAGTCCGATTTCGCCCATTTTCA
>NW_016219922.1:0-1533 GCF_001687245.7 Rhagoletis zephyria
ATTTTTATATGAGTTTTCGTGTGTCGAAACCAAAAAAAAATACTTGATTGTTTTTGGCCCTCCCTAATGTACATACGTACACATACAAACTCACGCAAGTATTGGCCAATACAATAGCACCCCCATTTCAAAGTGATATTGTTTGCCACTCATGTTTATTTATTTATTTTTAAGAATTTTCAATTAAAATACAATTCATTCTCTCACAAAACTCACATAAACTCAAGTTTAATACTTTTTAAAAGACCGCAAAAAAGTGCAACAAATTTCCACCCAAAATTCAAACTTTTTTCTCAGAAGCGGTAGAATTTTTTTGAATGCACAGTTTTATAGCCCATTCAATTTTAGTCTAATAATGTGCAAGTTTCAAGTGGCTAAAGATTACCGTTGATTTTTTAGAATTTTTTTCGCCGAGGATGTTGCGGGTTTCTGCCATATAAAAATAAATTGTGTTTAGTCGTTATATGAAATGAGACAAAAAAATTCTAAAAAATCAACGGTAATCTTTAGCGACTTGAAACTTGCACATTATTGGACAAAATTTAATTCGCTATAAAACTGTGTACTCAAAAAAATTCTAGAGCTTCTGAGAAAAAAGTTTGAAATTTAAGGGAAAGTTTGTTGCACTTTTTTGCGGTCTTTTAAAAAGTTTAAAACATTGGTTTATATGGGTTTTGTTGGAAAATGAACTGTATTTTAATTGAAAATTCTTAAAAACAAATAATTAAACATAAGTGGCAAACAATATCGCTTTGAAAGGGGGGTGCTATAGATATGTCCAATACTGTATGTACCCCGCCACTTAATAACTGTGTTGAGGGGAAATTCAACCTAAGTACATGGTTCGGCGGGTACAACGGAAATTCACTTATCCGAGAACTATCAACCGCTTCACCAGCTACCACGCCACACTGAGGTAAGACCAGAAGATATTCGCAGTAGAACTCCATTGCCTACTGATTTTAATAGTTTTTTAATAAATATTTCCAATTTATCCATTTCATTTATAAATTTTGAGATAATTTATGATCTATTTCTTAAAAAGAAGGTTTTTAGTTAAGAAATATCATCAAACATATCAGCAGAAAAAAAAAATTCTATTTCGCCATATGAAATCGTATAATTCAATACAGTATTGATACAAAATATATTTTTTTTAGTTTAAGTTATAAAAATTTAATTGATTGAAAATTTAATTTATAAAAATTGATAACTCAAATTTTCATGATTATTGTCAAAATTCATAAATTGAATGGATAAATTGAAAATATTTATTGAAAAACTATTAAAATCAGGCAATGGGATTCTACTGCGAATATTTTGTAAATGGTTAGAGTAATCGATTAACTACATGAGACCTTTTTTGTAGAGCGTTCAATTTTCTATAGAAATAATTGAAACTCATTTGACAATAATTATTTTTTAGTTAGTTACAAAATTCAAAACATAAAGTTATTTTCCTTAAAATACTTCAATCTTTGACATTGAATATCTTTTAAATGGTTAGATTAATGAAAAGAGTATAACAGACCA
>NW_016219923.1:0-1533 GCF_001687245.7 Rhagoletis zephyria
CTACATTCTCTCTCATTCCCGTCATCATCAAATCTTCTGTCTGCTGTCAGAGCATCAACGCCAACGGAGCCGACAGCAGCAGAATCTTGCATTGCACACCAGTGTGTTCCAGGAGCAGCAGTAGTCCTCTGGTGCTCCCTCTGTGCTTTCCCCCTCTCTTTGCTGCTTTCTGCAGTTGCACCATCACCACCAGCAGCAGCAGTCATCGTCGTCGTCTCCGTCCGGTTCGTGGATTCTGCGTGGTTCCGCTGCTGCACTCTCTCTCTCAACCTCAACGCAAGCTCGCGAGCCAGCCTGCCTGCCTGCACAAGCAAGCAAGCACACTCACACACTCACTCGTTCGCGTTCAGACCGACGAATTCACGTTCACATTGCCCCAGCCACCAGCCAGCCACACCGAGAGTTTCGCCGAGAGTAATCTGCTGCCGTGTGCATTGCATGTCGCTGCAGAAGAAGCAGAAGAAGCAGCAGCAGCAGATCTGCCGCTAGCACCAGCCAGCCACACCGGGTCGGTCGGACTGCTGCTGATCGGCGACGCCATTTTTGCCCACACTGCACAGTGTGCTGTGTGCAAGAGGAGGAAAAGCAGAGAGGAGAAGAGGACGAAGAGCTGAGCAGAGAGAAGAACCACACGCGCCACAGCGAGCTCTCTGAGCAAGAGAGCGAGAGGAGAAGAGTGTACTCGTCGCCGCCGTCTCTGACACTGCAGCAGCAGCAGCATCCCAGCCAGCCACCAGCTCTGGTGCTCTCTCTCTCTCTCTCTCTCTCTCCTCGCTCGCACACTCACTCAGCTAATGGAAAAGAAGAAGGCTGAAGTTGGTTGTTAGCAGCAAGAGGAACAGCAGCAGCAGCAGCAGCACCGCTTTTGTCTGTAAGAGCAGCACCGCCGTCACCGCCGCAGCCGCCACCACCGTCGTCGCCGTGTTCTGTACCGAGCGAGGTAGTACAGCAGCAGCAGCAGGAGTCACCGACGTCTTCTCCCTCTGTCTCCGACACTGTGTCTTCTCCTTCTTTCTGGTGTGAACAATCGGCGTGAGTGTGTGTGAGTGAAGAAGAAAACGGTCTGCAGCAGGCGTTGTCCGAGCCCCTCTGTCCCCTCCCCACTGTCCTCTGAGTTACTTTCACTTTCGATCATCAGCTCTTCTAGCAGCGTGCACAGTCAGTCACGTACGCCAGAACTGTGTCACGCCGGCGGCAGACCGAGAGAGACTGACCCTTTCCTTCCCAATCCCTTCCAAATCCTTTCCAATCGAGTGTTATCAAATTCTAACCTCTTGTCTTTCCACAGAATTCCAAAGACTCGCTCTCTGAACTCTCTCGCCGCTTGCACACTCGCCAACCACCACCAACTTCACCAATCGCTCATATTTCACCACCACCACTTCNACCTATCCACAACCTCCTCAGACGCCTACATTCGCTCATCTCTTTCCTCATAAGCTCCTCATCACCCGACACCCCAACCCCAACCAACCAACCAACCTCTCTGCAATGGAACGCGACGAACTCGTGCAGCGTGCCAAGCTGGCCGAG
>NW_016219924.1:0-1533 GCF_001687245.7 Rhagoletis zephyria
GTAAAATCTTAAGCTCTAGGTGGTGGCATTTAATCGCAGCTGAAGAGGAGAAAGAAAGACAGATCTTCATTGATTTAAGACAGACAGACAAATTGGACAGAGCCTAATCTCTGCTTGGTCTCACCAGGCTAATGCAGTGTCACTCAATCTGTCTGTCTGTCGAACTGACTGGCTGACTGNAAATTACTTAACAAAACTGCATCTTCTTCTTCTTCTTCTTGGATTGCACAACTTTGATAATTCGGTAATTCTGTCTGCCAAGTAAATTAGCTCAGTGTCCCAGTGCGCAGACAACAACAACGGCTGACGGTGCTGCTAATCTGACAATTAGCTGAAGACTGTCCATCAGAAGAGAGCAAAAATGCTGGCGCCAACAAATTAGCCAGCCAGTCAAACTGATGACTTGATCTAATCTAATTCAGCTGGTAATTGAAAAGCGGCGCGCTAATGGCTGAAAACAGTTGTTAAATCTAGTCAGCAGGCAAAGTGTCCACTTGACAAAACAATGTGCACAACAACAAAAAACCGACAAAATTTTACGCGTGTTTAGACCAGCGTGGACATCTGACACAAAACTGCTACACTTTAAGATCAATTGATGAGAGCACAGAAGCACAATTATCATCATAATCACTGCTCACTCAATCGTTCGTTGATGAAGTGGGCACCATTGTGTGCAGGAGCACAAAAAAGAATGGACCTAGCAGCAGCAGCAAAAAAGTGGTTCAGCAAACAAAAAACACCGTAAACAAATCGAGAGCAGATCAACTTAATCGATTGCAGTCGCTTGCACAGCAGCAACCTTCATTGAGACAATTTTCAGTTAGAGCAGAGCAGCAGCAGCAGCAGTCGAGCTTGATTGCACATTTCACAACATGTTGCCTTTTGTGAGATTGTGTGAGAGAGTGAGTAAAAAATTGAGAGAGAGAGAGTGCCCGGACAAAGGTCTCTCAGAAAGCAGACTCGAGTACAAGTAATTAGCTCCGGCAATNCTAGCTAGGACCGGACAACTAGAACTAGTGCTCAGTCTCAGTTCACGGACGACTTGCTGGCGGAGAATGGAGGGGGATTAGTGTCTCCTCGAACTAACAACATCGATTGAACTGAACTGAACTGAACTGAGAGAGCAGACACTCACTTACCAGCTCTCTCTTGTTCACCACCACCACCGTTGACAATGGAAAGCACTTAAAAGACAGCTCAGTCTCAATCGCTCGCGCGCGCGGCTCGCATTAGGCACTCATTTAGCACAACACAACATCTCACTCTCTGAAAAAAGAAGAGAAGAAACCTAAAGAAAAGGAAAAGAAGAGGGGTGAGCTGAGCTGAGGGCAAGCCGACACCGACGACGACACAAAACCTGAGCAGTGGATAATGCTGCCAATTTAGAAGGCTAGCCAGCCAGTACTAGCCAGCCTACTTCACTTCAATCAAAAGTGAATCCAGTTAACCGTAAGAACAACAGACAATGGCGGACTACTGTGGGAAAGTATTAGCGCAATTGGGGAGAGGAGAGGAGAGGAGAACTTTCAG
>NW_016219925.1:0-1533 GCF_001687245.7 Rhagoletis zephyria
ATCGTTATATTTTCAACTTATTTTGAACTTGCAAAATCTCGATAACGAAGTGTTCGATCATAAGGATATTCATATTGATTCCTCATTCCCCGTCGAAATCTGTTTCATTTTGCTTGTCTAAGTTCTGCGTTCCGTTAAGTTAAGTTACGTTGCCATAATCAGGCTTTTATTCGCGTATACATACACGCTCTGCTTTAGAAGGCACCCTGCAGAAAAAATTATCAATTGATAAAAAATAACCCACTTGCAGTTAGCTTTTTTTAGAGATTTCTATAAAATATATAACTAGTAGTTAGCTGCAAAAAGCTTACGTGAAACTGTTGACAAGTAATGCAAGAGTAATGAAGGAGATTGTTTTCTTTAAACGCGTTTCTATTTAAATATCCTGCACTTCGCAAATACTTTTTCGAATTGAGGACAAATAAAAGGAAGATCGAAATTTCATATTATCATTTTGAAGTTATGTCTGACGGAGGTTAATATGGGACCACCTACAGCAGAATATGTAAACAAATATGAAATGTAATAAAATAAATAAAAATAAAAAAATAAAATAAAAAAAATATTTTCTTTTTCCTATTGATATTTTATGTCCAAAACTAGTTAGTTACATCAAATGCAGAGGTAACCACCCTTGACTACATCTAATGCAGAGGTAAACCACCCTTGACTATTTCGCGGCCATCGCCATAGAAATNATATGTAAACAAATATGAAATGTAATAAAATAAATAAAAATAAAAAAATAAAATAAAAAAAAAATTTTCTTTTTCCTATTGATATTTTATGTCCAAAACTAGTTAGTTACATCGAATGCAGAGGTAACCACCCTTGACTACATCTAATGCAGAGGTAAACCACCCTTGACTATTTCGCGGCCATCGCCATAGAAATATAGTTAGATTTCGTCAAAAAAATATACAGATAATAAGTGACTTTTAGCTCCTTCCTAATCAACTTAAAGTTAGCTTATAGTTAGCTGCATTTCCTGCAGGGCAGCGAAAGCTTCATTCAACCGCACGACTTGTTCGCACGCACACAGTGACATCAATTGCACGCACACTACAAAAATTCTCTGTCGTAGCTGCCCAGCTCTGTTCTAGGACTATTGAAAGAAGCTTTTGTGGTAAAAATTGGCAAAATTATCAGCCTAATCATGTATCTCGAAGCGAACGTTCGTTTCGTCTGCCAGACGTTTCTTTCGTGTGTTGGTAGTATGTAAGTCGAAATCGTCTGGCAGCACGAAAACAGCTGATCGTTACGTAGTTTTCGCCTAGTTTGGAATTTTTTAAGGCGAATAGAAGACGAAAGTGAGACGACAATCGTTGAAAACAGACGAAAGGTTATTAGTGATCGTTAAGATGGAGGGTTCTGCCAGGAAAAGTAAGAAAATAAAAAATATAACTTGGTTTAAGGAAATATANTAGCTGCCCAGCTCTGTTCTAGGACTATTGAAAGAAGCTTTTGTGGTAAAAATTGGCAAAATTATCAGCCTAATCATGTATCTCGAAGCGAACGTTCGTTTCGTCTGCC
>NW_016219926.1:0-1533 GCF_001687245.7 Rhagoletis zephyria
TTTTGTAATAAAAGCGTGTTTTTAGTTTTTTTAACTATAATATTATTCTCTTAGAACTCTAAATATTTCTTCTTTAAATTGTTTCTCGCTCCACTTTTGTATTTTAAATAAGTAATTGAGTGCATCTTACGGTTTTGGATTTCCACCTGTTTATTATTCTGGGTATTTTTCCAATGTATTCATTACCTGGACAATTTTTTGCACATTTTTCATTCACTCCATTTATTAATTTGCATATGAGACATTCGGGCGCCTGCTTTAATAAAAGACTGTTGAATCTCATATTTCGTTGTTCTGGTGAGAGGACATTTGCATTTAAATCATACTCTTAATACTAGTACCTATATATTTTTTTTTTGTACGGGTAGGAAGTATTAGCAGCTAAACTCCAACCCGAGCTAAGCGTCCTACCGTCTAAGTACGAATACTACCTAATAATAATTTTTATTTATTTTTATTTTTATTTTTTTATTTATTTATCGTTACAATGAAATCATTAGAAAAGTCTTTCGATTTTTTTAGGTTTTCTAATTATGAGCTAAATATAGAAAATGAAAGTCTGTGCTGACCAGTCCACGAACCCAGCACCTACTGCTGTAGCTATTCGGCTACACCCTGTTGCCTTACTATTCTATTTAATACCATAAATTACTTTTCATATTGCCTTTACATGAATTGAAGAAGACATCAAAAAAAATTAGAAAGAAATACCTTTCAATAAATTCATGAAAAAAATTTCATAAAATTAGGAAGTATTTATTTTTAAATTCCGCCATCAAGCAGATGTTTTCTATGAAATATGATTTTTTAAATACCTGTGTTTAAATATTATCTATCTATACTATAATAAAACTGTAAATTGTTTGTCTGTTTGAACTCACTAATCTTCGGAACTACTGAATGGATTTTTAATAATCTAGGGTATAAAAAAATTAGATCTGACAAGGGGCGTGGCACCTGCAATATTTATTTGATATTTTCNCACCCTGTTGCCTTACTATTCTATTTAATACCATAAATTACTTTTCATATTGCCTTTACATGAATTGAAGAAGACATCAAAAAAAATTAGAAAGAAATACCTTTCAATAAATTCATGAAAAAAATTTCATAAAATTAGGAAGTATTTATTTTTAAATTCCGCCATCAAGCAGATGTTTTCTATGAAATATGATTTTTTAAATACCTGTGTTTAAATATTATCTATCTATACTATAATAAAACTGTAAATTGTTTGTCTGTTTGAACTCACTAATCTTCGGAACTACTGAATGGATTTTTAATAATCTAGGGTATAAAAAAATTAGATCTGACAAGGGGCGTGGCACCTGCAATATTTATTTGATATTTTCAATCAGCTATAACTTCGAAACCGTAAGTCACATGACTTTAAAATTTGGTGTGTTGACAAACATATATATGGTAGATGCTTAGAGTAAAGTACAAATCGACTACTGAGTGAAAGCTTGACCTATCTCGGCAGCCAGTCAGTTCGAAAACGCCCTATCTCAAAAAACTTTTCAAGAACGCCCT
>NW_016219927.1:0-1533 GCF_001687245.7 Rhagoletis zephyria
ATGTAGACTAAAACTAAAACTAAGATTAATATTTTGAGGTTATCATTAAGATGAAGATAAAGAGCAAAATTACAATTAAGATTAACATTGAGATAAGGATTAAAATTAAGATTTAGATTAAGATTATGATTAATATTGCGTTTAAGATTAAGATTAAAATTAAGAATCAGCTTAGGACAAGATTAAGATGAAGATGAAGCTGAAGATAATCTAATATTAAGATTAATATTGGTGCTAAGATTAGGATTTCAACTCAGATTAAAATCAAGATTAGGATTAAGTTTAAGATGAAGAATAAGACTATGTACAAGATTGTGATTCAGATTAAGATTAAAATTAGGATTAAGATTAAGTTCAAGATTAATATTCAGATTAAGATTAATACAATTTTTGTATAGACGGGTAATAGGAAGAAGTTTCACTTCAATCGCGCGTGGTATCTATGCAGACTTTTTTTAATTTGTGATTTATCAATATTAAATTTTTTTATTTTGGTTTAATTTTTTATTAAAAAAAATTTTTTTTCAGAACATTTTTATTCTATCCTTTTAATGAACTTCTTTATATTTTGTAGTTTATTACCATTGCCTACCAACTTTGCACATGCAAAAGCATGTGGGCATATGCAACACTGTGACTTCATAAATATCCATTATCTTGCAAAGTAATACAGTGTGTGCTAAATTTAGCGTAATTCAATGTCCCACCACAAAAGAGCCGTTTTGGCAATTCGATAAGCACTTGAAAATTAAAAAAAAAAATCAATTGAAAACCAAGTGTTAATTTACTCTGTTACGCGCCAGTGAAGTATGGCCTGCTTCAGGTTTCAACGCAACACATAGTGAAAATGAGACAAAGAAGTAAAATAAAAATCAAAACAAAATAATAAAGGCGAACAGCGACCAACATATTGTGGTTCTATGTAGTTATTGCAGCAGTCAATACCAGTCACATTTATTACTGTAAGGGATGGTAAAAAAAAAAATAAAACAAAATCGATTAATTAATCATATGGTTAAACACATGCCAACAAAAAAAAAAAATAATTCCAATAAATTACAATTATTGAGAAATAATCGATTAATCGAATTTTTTAAAAGGCATCTTTTGACAGTGAGTATTCATAAAAACACTTTTCCATCAAAAATGTATAATTATCTTGTTAAGTTTTAACCAAGTTTGCAAAAACAAAAGCTTTGATAGACGTTTTGTTGTTAAGCGGTTGCGTTTCGCGGTTGCTGAAGAACCAGCTTTTGAAAAAAGGTGCTTAGCGGGCACGGAGGTACCAACAAAATGACAGTATTTTTTCGAAAGTCTGTAAAGTTTTGGGTAAATAGTTTCCATTTCCTCCCAAGCGTCTATGGTTTTCCGCTTAGTTCTAGGACTTGACATTTTAAATAAAAACTTATTTCATCTTGTGGCTGGCCCATATCATCATCCTTTCAACTTCGTTTGTGTACAAGAGATTTCCGAGAGGCCCAAAGATCGAACTCATTTTCTACTGATTCTAGTGACGACTCACTACCCGTTTCC
>NW_016219928.1:0-1533 GCF_001687245.7 Rhagoletis zephyria
AATAAACAATCGTGGTACAAAGCTCAATAAAAATATTAAAAATATATTTTTTTAAATCTCTTCAAACGGTTTTTGTTTTACTATAGAAATTGAAGTATGCTTGAGGGCCCNATAAAAATATTAAAAATATATTTTTTTAAATCTCTTCAAACGGTTTTTGTTTTACTATAGAAATTGAAGTATGCTTGAGGGCCCTTGAATAGCTATAAATTTTCGTTTCTAATTTTTTTTTCCAGAAACTTTCTACAGAAAATACCAAAATAGAACAAAGAGAACAAATCTGCTGAGTTCCTAAGACGTTTAAAGCTGTTAAAATTTCAAAAATCCAAAATACGTATTTTCTTGGTTTTTCATAATTATTTGACACCTGTTACTTTTAGATGTAATACGGATTTTGATACCTTAGATAACAAGCTATACCAAAAAAATATTTTTTTACGTTTAACCCTTGTGCGCCTAACCACGTACCAATCGACGCATGTTGTATCAAATAACTTTTTTCTTGTTGGAGTAATTTTATAAAATCCTCCCGGATCCCCACAATTATACTTCTTTTACATGGATAAATGCATTTGAAATATTTTATATTTCCTTTCAGCTCAGAAAATTTTGATTTCGAAAAAATGTACACGAATAGTCCAACCAGGGTACCCGGGTACTCATTTACAAAATTTCCGGAAATATATATAAATAAATAAGGTATAACAAATAATATTGTTTTTCAATTGTTTATATATTAAATTGACCTAATATTTATAAATAACATTTAGTTTACTAAAATAACAAATACTTTTTTTACATTTTCCATAATAGAATTAAAAAATTATGAATTATACAAAAATTTCCATTTGCCAGCGTTCAAGTAAAAATTTTGTCTGTTATTTATATTCGTAAGCGATTAAAAAATATGTCCAAAAACAAACAAAAATTTCCGTGCGGCTCTCTTATAACAACCGCGCTGAAGTGCGCGGCAATACGTCCGGCTGCTCCAAGTAAACGATCGATACTAACGTAAAATGGTATCTGAATGTAATACATATTTGTTTCAAAGGTGTTCTAATATATTCCTCGGATATAAAAGAACATGGAGACCTTCTTAATGCTTTTCAGCTTAATGTACCAAACCTTCACGGAATTCACAAGTATACGCTCTGGCTCATTACATATTATAAAAGGACTTTGTATTACAAAGGTCCTTGTATATAATACTATCGTTGGATTTGTATAAAAATATCTTCGTTAAGAATAAATGAATCAATACGCATTTAATACCCAGAATTAAACTAAGTTGGAGCCGAATTTTAGATATAAATCCGTATGTGGGTACCCAGGTACTCTGGTAGGACTACAACGTTAATTAATTTGGTTGGGTGCACTAGGGTTAAATAGTCAAGCAACAATTTTGGCCACTTTTTATGTCTTCTGGCACATTGTATGCTTTCCACATGCTGATTTAATATGCTCGCTGCTGTCTTTACTGCTTCAATTTGTAAGATGTAAGGATTATCAAATAAAACACCTCTTTGAGGTAAA
>NW_016219929.1:0-1533 GCF_001687245.7 Rhagoletis zephyria
AGAGAGAGAGAGAGAGAGAGAGAGAGAGAGAGAGAGAGAGAGGAGAGGAGAGCGACAGACCGCTTCGGGGCCGTGTCTCTGTGGCAACAGCAGCACATGTGCGATCAGCAGCAGCAGATGGCTTGAGGTCAAAGAGAAGAGGAGGGGAGGAAAGGAGAATGAAAGAGGGAACGGAAAGGAAGTAAGGAAGAGGAGGCTAATTGTTGGCAGACGCTAAGTCAGTCAGTCAGTGAGGGGCCTTTCACTTTTGCAGTGCTGACCAGGTCTTTACCACCACCACCACCACCGAAAGATAATGAAGGAAGAGTGTGATTAGAATGCAAATTACCACCACTAGGCAGCATGTAATTAAATATGATGCGGAGAGGAGACAGGTCAGAGGTTGAGAGGAAGTGAAGGTGGGGAGTGAGAGAGATTGAAGATGGGAACAAAGTAAACGAAAAATAATTCGTCAACCTAAAGAAAGAGAGACATGTCTTACCTTTGTTTCTTTCCTTTTTCCCTCAACTGCAGACGATTAAAGAGTCGTTGGCGGCGGCGGCAGTTTTGTCACAGAGCTATCACTGAGCAGNGGAGGCGGCAGTTTTGTCACAGAGCTATCACTGAGCAGGAAGAAGACAATAGCAATTGGCAAGTGTCGTTGTCTTCTTCAGCAGCTGAAGCTGCTGAAAATGATGATGACTGCCAATTTTTGTCTCTTTTTCTTCTCCTCTCTCACTCTGTTTTGGCAGAGACAATGATGATGATGATGGTGGTGATGAGGATGAGGAGGATGTCAGTGACGACTAAAGTGCTGCTAGTGCTGGTGCTGGTGAATTACGCGATTAGTCTTGAGGAAGCGGCGGAGGCTGCCTCTCCTCTTCTTTTCGCCGTCCAAGGCCGGCGACAAGTGAGAAGAAGAAGTGAAAAGTGGAGCGACCAGGCTTTGCACTCTCTTTCTGAGAGCAGCAACTGACGTTGGCTATCGATGCGGCGGCGGCGGCTAAAGAGTCTGAGTTTGGGCGAGTCGTCGCTTGAGGATGCAGAAAAACTGTTTGGTGGTGAAACGACTGGTGACGACAACGACTGATGATGCAGCAGCAGCAGCTACGATTACTCATCGATTCCGTTTTCGTCGATTCTGAGGCAAAGAAGAGGAGAGGAGAGGCTGAACTGGTGAGCAGAACAACTGGGCGCTGGAGCTGAGCGAACTGAGAGAGAAAGAAACGGAGAGCGAGAATCCCCCCAGCTCACTCACTGCAAACAACTTTGAATAAAGTTGAGGGTGTGAGGATCTCTCTCTCTCTCTCTCTCTCTCTGCTCTCTTTGGTGGTCCGCATTTAGGTGACCAGTGTCCTGGCTGGCAGCGGTTCGAGCTGTTCCTGTCCACTTCTGGACCGCATCGTTCTTCTTCTTCTCTTTGCTTTTTGGCTGTTGTTATATATAGCAGCTTCTGCGGAAGAACCGCTACTTCGTCTTCTTCTTCTTCTTCTTCAGCAGCAGCTGTGTGTTCTCTTTCTGTCTCTGTTTGGTGCAGAGCTTGCTTTCTCGCCA
>NW_016219930.1:0-1533 GCF_001687245.7 Rhagoletis zephyria
TTCTCACTTTAGCTCGCTCCCAAACGGGTGTTTGGTTGCTACCCAGAGGATACGTGGATATAAATATCCGGACGTTGTGAGCTGCGATTTGAACCGTACGCACAAGAATCGCTTCTGGCCACTCCCAGGTGAGTGGCAGTCAAAAGTTTTCCACTTCTGCGCACGGAACCATCCTCGTTCTGTAGCGTAGTTAAAATATCTAGCGTTATCTTTATATTATGTATAGAAGATAGTAATTTTAAATAGGTGGCAACCCTACTCAAAAAACTTAAAGTTTTTGTACATGCGAGGGCCATGCATTTTCAGTTGGTATCTAATTTTTTTATCCAACGGACAGTGAAGATCTTATAGTTTTGAAACAGGTGGCAACCCTACTCAGAAAAATAATATATTATTACACATCCAGAGGCTAAGTTTTTTCATTTGACAGTGACGGTACAGAACGGATGCCTACACTTATTATGATTGAGTATAGAAATTTTATTAACAGGTGGCAACCCTATTCAAAGAAAAAAAATTTGCTCTTCTAGAGGCCAAGCCCTTTCATTTGACACCTCATCTTTTGTAATCCAACGAACGGTGCGGATCTTATAGTCTTTTAGACAGGTGGCAACCCTATTAAAATTCTAAGTAAAAAAAGATCGATACAGAGTAAATTAGAGAAAATCTCGTCAAAATTCGTTTAGTAGTTTTCGAGATTACAAAGAATCTCGACTTTCTTTTATACTATGTATAGATTAACACCAGTGTTGCCCGATTAATCCAAATGGATCAAAATGATACGTTTTTAATCGAATTTTTAAAATATACTTTTATTTTTAGCTTAGTATAAATTGTGATACATTTTAATTCACAGTTGAGGGTAACTTTTCCCATCTTAAGACTTTTATTATTTTTTGGCCACACATTAAGTTTGTTTCCTTTCATTGAACCTACCACCTTTAATCTGCATCATGTTAGCTATAGACAACTAGCCTGTTCTCGTACTCCTGGATTTAGTCCGAAATAGTTCGAAGTCGTTTCCTTCCACACATTTATCATATATTTTGCGAACAATTTCTCACTAAATCATAAAGTGCCGGATCAGGCTAATATTGTCGTTCCTTTTCCTTTTTGATTTTGAAGCTGTCGGATGTGGTACTGTGCTAAAGGCAGTGGCACACGATTGGGTCATTTGTACAGATTTTTACATTTTGCCAGTCACAGAGTTCTTTAGAGATTTGAGTTCAGCCCAATAAAAGAATTTCCAAACAACACTACTCTGTAACTGTCAAAATGTACAAATCTGTACAAATGTTCCAATCATGTAACACTGCCTTAAGAATTTCATCTAGAGTAATCCAGTAAGTATTGTGAAAATTACTTTACAGTTTCAAACACCAATTTGATATGTGATTTTAGTTGAGTATGCAAATGAATTCAACTGTTACCGAGTATAAAAGCTTTATTTTCACTCTGTAATTTATATAAAAACCNACAGTTTCAAACACCAATTTGATATGTGATTTTAGTTGAGTATGCAAATGAATTCAA
>NW_016219931.1:0-1533 GCF_001687245.7 Rhagoletis zephyria
AGGAAATAAATTCTACGGGCGTTATTTCCGCGGGCCTTATTTCACTTCACCTAAAACAATGTATCGCCCCTATAGTCAATACATTATAAGATGTATGAAGATAATTTGTCGCGTGCCGCTTTACAAAGCGAGGAATACAAGAAAACCAAAAGCAGAATTAGTGTCCGTGCCACAGGATTTGGAGCAGTGACCAACAAGTTCGTAGTCGAAGACTCTGCAGCAGCTGTTGAGATAATATGGAAAAAATACATACTACTTAAATTTGTACTAAAACTTTTTGTTTTGTTTTTGTTTTTGTTTCATAAATACACATTATCCTTCGACCGTTTAGGAATGCAACAATTCGGTTATCCCAATGATTCGGCTTGAAATATTCGGCTAAACATTAACCGCTCGCTTACATTGCGATGCAGCTTTTCGTTAAATCGTAGTCGTTAATTTTTTCGTGGTAAAAAAAGTTAATGCATTCCCGATTTTCCCACTGGGTTATATCTTACTTATGTACAAACATGTACGTACATAGTCGATATATGTATAAACTATAGGTAATACACAAATACATACATACAAATGTACACATATGATATTTATCATTTAAGAATGGAAAAGCAACCGCATTTATATTAAATATATCACAGCCACGCCTTCGTATAACTGCTACCACAATCGCCCATTTACATTTGATTTTCAAGAAAATGCTTTACTTACACAATTCAATTGCAAAGTGCATAATTCACATACATACAAATGAATGGACAACAATAGCATATCTCAAAATATATTTTTTTTAGTATTCAACACATCGTCAAACCGCACAAATCCTCATCAATCATAATTGATCAGCGTTTTGTGGTATTAGCGTGAAATTGCGAATTCACGTGACAATAATGCGAAAGATGGAAGGATCAACGAATTGGACGTTAGAAATTGTATTTCCACATAACTGTGCACATTAGCACAATCATTGATTGTGAGAGAGTAGACGTTCTTTGCACCAAATCCATCAACAACGATTATGTACAATTTTTTATGCAATTAAATATTCATGTCTCCGAACCGGGCTTTAAATGAATATGTGTACGTATGTTATGGAAATGCACTAATCAAAGAGATAAAAATAATATATTGCAGAGGATTCTTCCTCTATTCTATATGTAATAGCAATGGAAAATAATGCACTGCGACTTATCACTTTCGTGTAATCCATTGTTATCGTTTTCCTTAAAGTTTCATCAAACGAAAATTTAGAAAAAAATTTGGAAATAATGTCTTTTTTCTTAACAGCGGTCGCCCCTCGACGGGCAATGGCAAACCTGTATTGTAATGTATTTCTGCCATGAAAAACAGCTGCTCATAAAAATACAATCGCCGTTCGGAGTCGGCGTAAAATTGTAGGTCCTTCCACTTTGTGTGACAACATTAAGGCGCACGCCACAAATCGGAGGAGAAGCTCGGCCAAACAGTAACATATGTGCAAGCGCCAATCAATTTTTATACCTTTCATGAGCATGAAATGGTATTATAACTTTGGTC
>NW_016219932.1:0-1533 GCF_001687245.7 Rhagoletis zephyria
TCAGTCACATAGTGGTGTTGTCTAGAAATATCTATCGATAATGAGTTCAACGAAATAAAAATATTTTCAAAGAACCAAACTCTGGAACTGTCAAAATGAATAAATTGTGTGATCCCATTTTTTCAAATGGCAGGAGGTTGATCGAAGAACTGTCAAAGCGAAAAATCTGTATGCGGTACCTGAGCTGCTAGCTAGGTAAAAGCTGCTTATGTAAAGCATGCCCGTATATTTTACATTTAATTGCCCATATTATTAAATGTGCTATATGTTGATAATCGTATCTACAAAAATATATATTTAATAATACAAATATGAATTTAAAGATAACCGTTTTCTTTTTTTTCCTTTTTTCAGGTAATTACAACTGTTTGCTACAAATACAAAAAAGTTACAGTTTTTTTTAGAATTCACAATGAAAGCCCGCCCATCTGTACCATTTTCATATTTTTTCTATTTCCAAACAAAACTGTCTACATTTTGTAGAAAATAATAAATTGTATTAGTACAAAACGTACTGAAGTGCGAGTGACAATTACTTAAAAAGAGCTCGAACTTTAGGGTAGAGCCTCGAACTTTAAACCAACTACTAACTAAATAAATGCCCAACGGCAGTACCGAAGTGTTCGGTGCTTTAATGTACTCGAGTGTGTGGCAGATCCCGACCAAAGTAAGCTGAAATTACTTTAAGCAATCATGGCTTCGGATACTGCGGTACAGGACACAAATCTCAATGCGCCCTATCCGAACGTAAAAAATGTCAGATCTTTCGGACCGACACGAAACAATTGAAGACCCTCTATTCAGATGTAGTCATGCATGACATCAAATGCATTCAGTAAAAATTTTTTGGCAAATCACTAAGGTGCAATTTGAAAGATTAAAATTTTCATCCATCATGTACTCCCGAAGTTCTAAAAGATGATGTATTAGAAACTTGTTAATATATTTTTTTACTACAAACTTTTCGGGGTGGAGTTACGGTTTACAAAATTATTTGTCAAACGCTTTTGGTAAGTTATAAGCGTTGTGTAAATCAAATGTACTCTACATACATATACATACTTATCTAACAACGCTATATTGAAAACTAAAAAAAAAGTGAAATTTGAGTCAACATCCCTCAATATTTCTTTTATGCAATAAAAGTTTCCCAAATGCTTGAAATATTAGCAAAGAAATGCAAGAAGTCACTAAACTTTTTCGAAAGCACTGAGGAATTTACGGCGTATTCGTTTATATGTAAGTATACACATATAATTAATTGTATGTATGTATATAGCAATTTGCATTTTTGGAGAATCATAATACATATGTACATTAGACTGCAACACCAAAAAAGTTGCGGTTTTCCGCCGGAATTAAAAAAATGTATTATATTTTAAGACGTCCACCAAAATATTTCGGAAATTTTTTTTTAGCTTAAACCGTTTTGTCTTTTGAGGGGATTAAAAAAAAATCTTTAAAAAAGTATTTCTATTTATAAAAAACCCATTTTTGGAGGTATTTTCAAATCGGTCCAGCTCACGTAAATCT
>NW_016219933.1:0-1533 GCF_001687245.7 Rhagoletis zephyria
ACTTTGGTGCAAGTGAGGAATGCCTTTAGGCTCTTTGCCATATAGATTTCGAAAAAGAAAAACGATGTGTATATCCTCTTAAAAACTTTTATTAAGATTCCCCTGTGTGTAATCAAATCTTGCAAAAAATTTTTAAACAACTTCTCGATGAGCCACAGACTTGAAACTTCCAACATAGCTCGGAACCCATGCTAAATGAAAGATTAATTAATTCCCTAATTAGAGCCAGTGTCGAGATATTTGAAAACCCGGTTTAAGTTACCTGATATGGTTCATATTTGGAATGAATATTAATTGCATGAAGGAATATCTCCACAAAAACATTTGGCCGATAGGTGGCGCAGAAGTCCAGATATTTGGAATACGCCTGTTTAAATAATAAATATGTTGCCTGTATTGAATAACCTTGTGACTACTACAAATTGGAAGCATGGTGTTACTCATTTGATGCAGTGATGGGCATTCCTAAATACTTTTGTATTTTAAGTATCAGTTCGGGTACTAAATACTCAAATACTTAGGATTTAGAGATATCTAAATATCCAAGTAAAAAAATACTAGATATTGGGAAGTTGCTAAGTACCCAAGTAAAAATTACTCAGGGATTTAGAAGTTTGCAGGTGCAAAATACTTTAACTAAAGTACCAAGGTATTTAGTCTCGATGGCTAAATACTTTCAAACTAAATACTAAATGATTTAGAAGAAATTTAAAAAATTAACACATTAGCTTACCACACCTCACTTCAAACCGACTCATCACAAACATCAATCAACACACACAACCTCACCACACCTCATCCTACTACACCTAAATTCTCCAAATCTTAACTCACCACAACTCAACTCATCACACGCGTTAGCACCACACCTCAACTTGGGAACTATTTCGAGATTTTAGAACTACTCAGGACTAAACCAGAACTTTCAAGACTATTTCGTAATTCTCGGGGCTATTTTGGGGCCACTTCTAAATCTCCGAGACTATTTAGGAGTTTTCGATGTATTTATCGATGGTTTTTTGATATATTTATCGATATTTGTATTCATATATTTATGGATAGTTATAGATATATTCAGTCTTGAAAAATTCGGGAAAGTCCCTAGAAGCTTAGAAACCTTGAAGCAGCCTCGAAAATCTCGAAATAATCGCGAAAACTCCAAATATTCTAGAAACCTCGAAGTAGTCCCGGAAATCTCGAAATAGTGCCTAGAATCCCAAAAACCCTGAAGTAATTCCGAAAATCTCGCACTAGTCCCGAAAATTCGAAGAAGTCTCGGAAATCCGGAAATAATCCCGATAGTCTTAAAAACCTGAAATTGGCCCCGGGGTGCCGTTAATCTTAAAAATCTTGATACAGTTTCGAAAATCTTAGACATCCCAAACCAGTCTCGAAAATTCTGAAATAGTCTCGAAAATTCCGAAATTCTTAATTTTTACTTCGATAATATAGCCAGTACTTAGTATTTGCTGGAGCTATAAATGCTGAGGACTTTTTTATCAAGTATTTAGTAAAGACAAGGCCACTAAATAT
>NW_016219934.1:0-1533 GCF_001687245.7 Rhagoletis zephyria
CTCCGCTCAGCTCTGTTAACTTGCCGCTCAGATCTGTTAATTTTCCGCTATCAATTTTCGATTCGAGTGGTGAGCTTCTAGAGCGATTTTGATAGTGTTTGACAATTCACACGGCTATTCGTAATTGCTGCTTCTCTGTTTTAAACGTTCTCTGATCATTCGGAGTACAGATTTGCCGAAGTCAATATCAGTATGAGCAGTTATAAGCATCGTTCACTTGTGGTGGCTGTTATAAGCATCGTTCACTTGTGGTGGCTGTATTTGCAAGACAGCACGCTTTGCCGTGGTGTTCGTTCATCCTCCGTTTTTAACGTGAGTAGGCTTAAAGTCACAAAAACAGCACCCTTTGCCAATCCCTGGTTGGTACATCCCTACTCCCTCTCTCATAATGATTTGAAGTCAGTACAACAACAATAAAAAAAACAGTAGACAAAAATGTAAATTAAGGCAGATGTTACAGTTTTGCACTCACATATATTTAAGAACTTTTTACAATTTTCTCGAAAAAAAAGAACTACTAACACAATGTTCAGTACTCTTTTGCTTGTTTCAGTACCTGGATGCGATTTGGCATACCTTATTTGTATCTTTGTAAAAATTCTGGAGGTATGTATATCCTTAGTTTGCTTTCATAGCTCATGTACTCGATTTTACGGACTTTGATACTTATTAAGCTGTGCTTTTAGTTGATTTCGCAAATTCTCGATGATGTTCATGTCCGCGGATTGTGGAGGTCATTTCAAGTTAGCAAATTTGTGCTTTTGTATCCAGGCTTTGCGAACATATGCAGTGTGTTTTGAGTGATTTTTCAGCAGAAACTATAATTTTTTCGACTACATCTTGCAAATTTTGTTGAAATATGAACAGATACTGTTCCTTACGCATAATACGTACTAACGGACAAACAAAATTTTTTAAATACAACCCCAAACTATTACTGACCGACCACTGTGATTCGCAGTTTGCCTTACATGATGCGCATGGGCTTAATTTGGATCTTTGATCCAATACCATGCCCGGCAATCTGATTGAAAGCGATTAATTTAGTCTTGTCAGACCAAATAACCTTCAATTGAAACTTAAAAATATGTTTTTTACTGCATTCTGAACGGCNATCCCTACTCCCTCTCTCATAATGATTTGAAGTCAATACAACAACAATAAAAAAACCAGCAGACAAAAATGTAAATTAAGGCAGATGTTACAGTTTTGCACTCACATATATTTAAGAACTTTTTACAATTTTCTCGAAAAAAAAGAANTTTTTGAAATACAACCCCAAACAATTAAGATCCTACCACTGTGATTCACAGTTTGCAGTACATGATGCGCTTAGGCTTAATTTGGGTCTTTGATCCAATACCATGCCTGGCCATCTGATTGAAAGCGATTAATTTAGTCTTGTCAGACCCAATAACCTTCAATTGAAACTTAAAAATATGTTTTTTACTGCTTTCTGAACGGCCTAACATATCCCAATAGGTAACGGTTCAGTTTTCGTGCGATGCAGCGAAATGCTGCCACACTCGCACA
>NW_016219935.1:0-1533 GCF_001687245.7 Rhagoletis zephyria
TTTCGGAGTAAGGTAGTTTTCGAACTGGCTGCCGCAATAGGTCAATATTCCGCTCAGCAGTCGATATGTTTTGCATATATTTTGCATATTCGATTTGAATAAAAATCCGAGCTCTACTAGTAAGTATTTATTGAACTTGATGTATTTGACTTCTTAAAAAAAGTAAAAGTTATACTTAAACAAATTGTTTCGTACGTCCGCTCTGGCCTTACCTCCATTTTACATTTTAAGTCCAGCATCAACATTGCTGAAGTTTAAAATAAAAACTGGGCGCCATAACGTCTGCTACTTTGCCACGCTCTGTACAAGCATTTATGGTAGCCACTTAAATGCACACAGTGTCCTTTTATTACTCTGCACGCCTTTTACACTTTTTAGCATTGTTGCCCACCAGCTTGCTTTTGCATTTATACGAATGGATGACATAATTTGGCACCCTTGTTTATGCACACATAACCCTAGGTTGTGCAACTGAAAATCTCTAAAACATGCATCTAATTTCAAGACCGGTACTCACACTTTTTTACTTATTATTTTTTCCATGTACATTTCCAAGTTAATTTTTTGATGAAAAAAAGAACAGTACCAAATAAATGATAAATACATATATGTATACATACCTCCCCATGAATTATCCATGACACTTAAAAAAATAATATAAAAAAAAACTTTTTAATATACAACGCTTTTATAAATGGACTAAAACGTAAAAATAATAATTCTCAGACCCATAGATTTGTTTTGAAAACTTTTGATTTTGAAATTTTCGCAAAAGTCATTATAAACAATTTACGAGATTGAAAATGAAAGCATTAGATTTAATTGACAATAGTCAAACTACCTAACATAGACCTAAAATGTTTNTTTTTAATATACAACGCTTTTATAAATGGACTAAAACGTAGAAAATAATAATTCTCAGACCCATAGATTTGTTTTGAAAACTTTTGATTTTGAAATTTTCGCAAAAGTCATTATAAACAATTTACGAGATTGAAAATGAAAGCATTAGATTTAATTGACAATAGTCAAACTACCTAACATAGACCTAAAATGTTTATAAAGTACAAATTTGAGATCGATTTTAAGCGGTCGTTATTCATATATCCGCATAAATACATATAGGGTAATATCATATCAATTCTGGTCTATTACATGCGCCCCACGCTTTTCATTTTCAATCTCATAAATTGTTTATAATGACTTTTGCTAAAATTTCAAAATCAAAACTTATCAAAACAAATTCTATGGGACTGAGAATTATTACTTTCTACTTTTTAGCCCATTTATAAAAGCGTTGTATATTAAAGAGTTTTCTATATTATTTATTTTCTAAATACTTTTTAGTCTGTATAAAATGCAATAGATATCAAAATAATTCAACGATATTAATAGATCGGTGCACATACATATGTATGTACATTAGGGTGGTCCAAAAAGAGTAAAGTCGGAATAGCAATCACCCCCTAGGATTGTTCTACATTGAAAAAAGTATACCCCTATTTTGTTATTTTGAAATCAAAAAATATTTAG
>NW_016219936.1:0-1533 GCF_001687245.7 Rhagoletis zephyria
GAAACCCGATTATCTCAAAAACTCTACGATGAAATTTTTTTCTGATTTCGGATTCGTGTTCAGCGTACTTGAATTAGTAAAGAACAACGGCTTTTGTTTTGGGGGCGTCACTATTTTATTCAAATGTCCCATTGTGTAATTGCCAACTTTCGACGACCACTGCTGGCCACTGCACTCTACACAGTCAATTAGACGTCCTCAATTGCAGCTTGCAACAGTGACACTGGAATGGAAAACAGCAGCCTCCATTGTCATGTCATGTCTTGAGAAGAAGAAATTGGCCATTACTACTAATACTAACTATCCATCGCATTAGCACCGAGGCGAGGTGAGCGCGCTTATGAACATATTACAAGAAAGAAAGAGAAGGTACAGCACATCGGCTCGCTAATGGTTAAACTTCCTAATACTGGTAATGGTAATGTTCATTTGCATGAAAGCACAAGCACACACACACACACACCACTGACCACTAATTACAACAATCTTTTTTGCCTTTTAGAAAGCTCAGCAGCAGCAGCTAAAAAGAATTCAGAATAAACAAAATGAAAGAAAAAGTTTGTGGCCATTGAGTTAAGTGGCCGACTTACCCCGAGTGTCGATGATTTGATGGAACTCGAAGCGATGATGATTAGTGAAATGAAGAGAAAAGCGATTCGAAGAATATTTTGGCGGTATTTGCAGTGTTGTGGTGCAGTATAATAATGCATAAATGTGACAAACAAAGAGAGGGGTGGGAGCCGTAAAGTGAAAAAAACAAACTGAAAAAGCCCCCAGAGGTATAACAAGTTGTAGACAAAACAAAATGAAGAGATGAGAAGAGGAAGAGAAAGAGAAAGAGGAAGAAGTGGAGAAAGTTGAGAGGGGAGAATAAACACACACAGCAGAGCAGCAGTTCACTTCACTTCAAGTGTCGAGGTAGCGGGCGTAGCGCTCGCCGGCCCGGCCAAACTCCTTCATCATCTTCTCGTACATCTGCGGGCGCATCCGAGCCGTCAGGTTGTGGTTCAGCTCAAAGGGGTCCATGATGTGGACGTAGGGCAGGTGGCGGCTATTTCGATCACCCCCTCCTCGTCCACGTCCTCTTCGGCCACGTCCTCGACCTCCACGCCCACCTCCACCAAACTCCTGCTCATTCTCCTGCTGACCACGATTGCCCGCCCGCAGCCGCCACAGCCGTCCATTGCGCGTGCTAATCTTCACCGAGCCAAAGTCAAAGGCGGCGTAGAAGCGAAAGAAGCCGACCAGCAGCTGCCCCACCGTCTCCTGGTTCTCCGTGCGCCAGGCAATTTGGGCGGGGTCGCGGCAAAAGTCGCACCGCCAGTCGTTGACGATCTTCCGCCGGGCGCCTGGCAGGGAATCGTTCAGCCGGACAAAGTAATCGACCGGAGGGAGCAGGGGGTGGGGCCGGCGGGCCTGGAAGAAGAAGAGCAGCAGGTTGCTGAGGGCGTAGCTGCTGAGGGCGTCCGGGCGGTTGAGCAGGGCCTCCGTCTTGGCCCAGTAGCGGAGGAGGACGTTGAGGAGGTGGAAGCG
>NW_016219937.1:0-1533 GCF_001687245.7 Rhagoletis zephyria
GTCGTCATGTAATCGTTTCATCATAATTGTGACGATGAAGTAACTATGATTGGACGACCAATGTGCAACACCACCTAGTTTTAGTATACAAGTAAAGCAACATACTTGTCATACTGTNTATCGTCTCGCCCTGAAATTCTGAACAGAGCACATCCATTTCAAAGGAGATGTGCACACTTGGCGTTATCGGCTATTTATCGGCAAATCGTAGAAGATGCAGAAACGGATAAGTACGGCACTGTCGTTTGCTAATCGTTGTGCACGCATTGTTTGTTTAAATTTTATGGGGAAAAATTACTGAAAAGGTGAATATTTGCAAAAAAGTTTGTATTTTTTGCATAAAATCTGTGGAAATTGTTAAAATTGGATAATTGCATTAAGATTCAATAAATGTGAGCGTTTTAACTATAAAATATGACGAAATTGTAAAAAGTCTCTGTGTGCATGCACAAAACACTTTTCAGGAAAAGCAAAGAAGAGATATTACTGAAAAATGATGTCTAGAATTGTTGAAGCACAGTCTATATTTAAAAAAAATGCAAGTTTTTGTAAATATTTCGCGAAAATATCAACCAGAAAAACAGGAAATACCTGCTCCAAGTGAATTTTTAGACGCCAAATGAATTGAAACATCACGACCGAGTGAGCGAAAGTGTAGTCGTCATGTAATCGTTTCATCATAATTGTGACGATGAAGTAACTATGATTGGACGACCAATGTGCAACACCACCTAGTTTTAGTATACAAGTAAAGCAACATACTTGTCATACTGTATTCACATAATTTTGTAGAGCTGATTTCCCTGACAGCTAATGCTTCTTCGATATTAACGTACTAATTTAGTTAATTTGCTAATAAATAATAATAGATTTCGAATCGTTTTCCAGTCGTTCTCAAACCTTATAGGCGGCATACACGATGCGTCTGACTCGCGAGTCATTTGTGTACGTGTTGACTCGCCTACACACAGTTGAATCATTCAGAGTCATGCCGGTGTTACTAACCCATATTTATTTTCACAAATACATCCAAACCGACTCGCGAGTCAGACCCACTGTGTATGCCACCTATTAATGTTTATGGTAAGAAATTCATGTATTTACCTTACCCGACTGTGCATCCGTCTTAACTGCAGAAGCGGTCGCACTCTACTGTGCAATAACGATTGCTTTGGAAAACGATTGCAAAACCCTTATATGCACCGGCAGCAAGTCCGTTCTTAAAGCAGTTCAAAACGCTCTATCAAACTCAAACACCATAGCACATAAGGGTATTTGACCGATTTAGGCGCCAAAATTATTTTTATGAAATTTTTAACTCGAAATGCTTAGAAACGACGTATTGCGATATTTAAAACTCTAATANTGGAAAACGATTGCAAAACCCTTATATGCACCGGCAGCAAGTCCGTTCTTAAAGCAGTTCAAAACGCTCTATCAAACTCAAACACCATAGGACATAAGGGTATTTGACCGATTTAGGCGCCAAAATTATTTTTATGAAATTTTTAACTCGAAATGCTTAGAAACGAC
>NW_016219938.1:0-1533 GCF_001687245.7 Rhagoletis zephyria
GTCGAGAATATCGGGCACTAAGCGAGTGTACTGCCGTGGGGGACGAGCATTCGAAGTTTTAATCACCATAGCCGCAATTTAAGCAACACTAGAAAGCTAACACCATCAGCATCAACAGAGCGACATTAGTATTGGCTACACTGAAAAAAACAATATTACTTCACTGAAGACGGCAACAAGCCGGGGCACATTCGGACTAGCGAACTTTGACGAAAGAAAAACCAGAATCGAAGCGTTTGTTCGAAGCTACCATTAGAAATGTCTCTTTTACTTATAATTGTTGAACAAGAAAATCGATAAGGCAGAATTCGACGAGGTAGAATTGTACCAGGTGGAATAATAAGAGCAAAAAGATAGGTTTTGAATTGATTTGATGCTACCTTAAGGCTTTGTTAAAATAAAATTAAATTATTAATGATTTTCCGGGTATTCTCTCTCAGGAGTCCGAAAAATTTTATCAAAAACGTAGGGGACTTACGGAAGGCCAGGAAAACATCCATAAGAATCCGGAACTCGGTTATGAAGTGAAGACTTTTCCGCCTTGTTGACTTGAACATCAGTGACAGATGATATCGAAGCTCCAGACAAAGTCGACGAAATGGCGATGTTCCACCATCCGACTACGATGAGGTATTTAGTTGCGAATAACAATTTCGCGGCTGAAAAACAACAACTGTAAGTAAGGTGACCCTGCCATATGCGCCAACTACCGCGGTCTCATCGAGCGTACAGCTTTTGGTTGAACATTTCGAAATACTTGTGTTCAGGTTTTTTTTTATTTAATAAAATGTAGACAAAGTCAAATTTTTTTCAGTGCAACTTCTTTTCCCTACTCTAACCTATAATGAAATGAAATTGTTGCGAAGAAAGAAGTGAATTTGTTTTATAGATACTCTTACTTTTACTTAATTTTATGTGCGAAAGTACTTATGTATGTAGGTGTGCACCTCATTTTTCCAAACTTTTTTGCTGCTTGCCATTATTGCTGTAAAATTTTCCGCTGCAACGCACTTCCTAACATTTGATTATGTAAAAGTAGTTCAAAACCTTTACCCAGACACTCCCTTCTCTAACTCGCATTTTATCGCATAAAATTCGGAAAATAGAGCACCCCCTGCGACATGATGGAATGAAAAGGCAGCAGCCCTCCAGGGAATTTGAAATAAAATATCAGTACTCCATTGCAGACTGCGAATTATTCAAAAGGGAGTAGAATTTCGGATGGCTAAAATGAAATGAATGTCGATGGCACGCCGAGATTTTCACAGAATTATTATTACCTAATTTTATTGATATGCCAAAGTGTGGTGGCACGTACCACACAACCCCCCAACACCACCTTGACTAAATGTGGTATGTGTATGAGTGTGTTCTACGTTCGCAGACCTCTCCAGAAGTGTCCCTTGCATTTGTCTGTTTGTATTGATGGTTTTGTTGTTGATTATGTTGGTGGTGGTGGTGGTGGTGGTGGTGGTGGTAATGTCATAATGTACATTTGTACGTCCGCTTCCCCCCCCCCCCTCGGTGTTGCAT
>NW_016219939.1:0-1533 GCF_001687245.7 Rhagoletis zephyria
TAGTGAATAACAGGTGCTTGTTTTTCTTTGCCGGCAAAGATGAAGTAGAAACACCGAAACCGAATGAATTCAAGTGCCGTAATGGTTTAAAAGGCAAAGGTTTGCCATTTTCGTCATTAGCAGCAACAGCTACAACGTTGTATAGTCTCCGCCGAGCTGGTGACTGAGTAGTTCCAAGGATGTGCAGTTGCGCCGATAAAATTTTATATTTTTATACCCGAGCGCACTTGTGCACAAGGGTATTATGACTTGATTATGATTAAACTTAGAATAGAATTGTATTTAAATTTGGATTTAAAACAGGTAGCAACCCTCTTCAAATATCTCAGAAAACTCTACATGTTCAAGCTGAACATTTCTAATTTAAACTCTACTTTTAAAACAGGTGGCAACCTTCTTCGAATTATTTTTATTAAAACCCTATTGAATCCCTCTTTCTGGCGTCCATACATATATGTGATACATATTCCAATTATAAAATTCCTTTAATTCAATAAGAATTTGATTTTTCAAACAGGTGGCAACCCTCCTACATGTAGCTTAGAACTAAAACCCTTATCATAAACCTTTTAACTGATACCCATATTGTCGCGAGCGAGATTTTTCAACATCTCGTTTATCTGCGTCCACGTCCCGATGGAAAGATGGATGAGGCTACCAAAGATCTTTCCATGAGCGCTGTCTTCATCGCGATCGCGTTTGGCGATTTCAATGCCAGCGTAAGTACATAAGGGACTTTTGTTCCCACCCTCGAAAAATTCAAATTCCACAACGAAACGTCCTATAAAAGACTGAGAATGATTGACTTCAATGGGGCCTGGTTCTTGAAGCACTATTTAGTTTTCATTAAGCTATATAAATAGCTGCCTCTGGATTTAAAAAGGAGAAGCCAAATCTATCATGTTGTGATAAAAGGCAGACAGGCTATTTTGATATCGAACGCACACCTCTGTGCAGCGAGAAATGTGGCTCACTATTTATACTCATGCACCTGACCATCTGAAAATACTACTTATTCAACAAAGCAATAGATGCGAGCAATTGAGATACATTTTCCCACTCGTTAAGTATTGAAGAAGTTGTCGGAATCTATGAAGCTCAAAGGGACAACTGGTACAATGAGGAATGGCACGCCGCTGCAGAGAAAAAACTTACGAGGACAAGCTACAATTGGGAACAATACGAGCTATATGGAGCCATTATAGGGGCTTGAAGAGCCAAAGTACTTTCTGTTATAAAAACTGGTAAGTCAGTATGCAGGGAAGCGAAAAGCTTTTAATGCTGAGCGATAGGAAGAATGCACGATATCAGAAAATTAAGCGACTTATGTTCAAAATCAGACCGAATTCCTGTTCAAACAATCATGGTGACCTAGTGGTCCATGTCCAGAACAGGTTGTAAAGTTATAGGCGTAAACTTTTCCACTCTGTTGTATGGTTACATTAATGACATCGGTGAAGGAGATGAACCCGAACTCTCAGTCGAAGATTATGTAGTTAATAGTGGATTAAATCTGAAAAATATTTTTTTTTT
>NW_016219940.1:0-900 GCF_001687245.7 Rhagoletis zephyria
TTTCCCTAAAACATTTTTTATTATATAATCAGAATTTTAACGATTATGTGTAAAAAGAGATTTCAGAACAAAAAAAAATAAAAAAGGTAATATTAAAATGTTGAAATCTTTATCATTTAGAATAATTTCATATATTATATGTATCTAAGCGTGATCACAACTTCCCGCTTCCAAGCTTACATAGTTGCAACACAATAACAACAAAGTAGCATGCCCATCCGGCGTATATTTCTTTAATACGTTTTGATAAACTGCACGTTCTGCGCATTCAGCAATTCTAGCGTGAGAACGATCGCAAAGCTTTTCGTTTATATTTTAAATCTGCAGCGTAAGCGTCTGGCTGCTTCTTCAAAGAATTACGCTTAACTTAAAAATACGTGATGAATAAACTTTTTTGTTACTTTATGGCCTTATAACAATTATATTCAACAATTTTTATTGAGCTCGAGGCCGTTTTTTAATGAAAATTTATTGTGGAAAAGCAACAATAATTTGAAAAAATGGTAGAAGTGATAGCTATTTCGGAAATCACCACATTTCCTCATCAGACTTCTTTCAGTAGGATTCGAACCGACGATCCCACTGACTCAGCCAGTTGCCTATGCACCGTGCTAAGTACGCCTTGTAAATTATCGTTTGCTTTTTTCCACTATTTTCATTTTTGTTATGCCAACACAATCAAGCGCAGCTATTCCGCTGCAATTCACTTGATCATGTGGTTGTTGGTATTGTTGGTTTTTGCTAATAATTCTATTTTTAGAATGTTTAACTTTTAGGTGTGCTCGTCCTTAAGTTATTTGTTTTTTATTATTTTATGGCCTTATAACAATTATATTCAACAACTTTTATTGACCTCGAGGCCGTTTTTTAATGAAAATTTATTGTGAAAGCAACAATAAT
>NW_016219940.1:1033-1533 GCF_001687245.7 Rhagoletis zephyria
TTATTGTGGAAAAGCAACAATAATTTGAAAAAATGGTAGAAGTGATAGCTATTTCGGAAATCACCACATTTCCTCATCAGACTTCTTTCAGTAGGATTCGAACCGACGATCCCACTGACTTAGCCAGTTGCCTACGCACTGTGCTAAGTTCGCCTTGTTAATTCTTGTTGCTTATTTCCACTATTTCACATGCTAAGCCAACTACAGTCAAGCGCAGCTATTCCGATTCACTTGATCATGTGGTTGTTGGTTTTGTTGGTTTTTGTTAATATTTCTATTATTTTCGCCCAATTCTGTGTTTTCTTGATACATTTTTTGTAAAGAAATTTTATCAAGACTTTTATCAAGTAAAAGTTTCCTTCGCATTCTGTGTCAACATTTATAAACTAAAGCTCTTTGATTTCCACATTAGTGGAACTCATTTCATTGTCACATATGAAAAATTAGAAAGTAAAAGCAAAAAAGCTTTTGACTGCCGTAGCCGAGTAGGTAGAGATGTC
>NW_016219941.1:0-1532 GCF_001687245.7 Rhagoletis zephyria
TAGCCGGCAGCACTAACTGCGAAAAACGTCGGAATTGCCGATAGGATTTTTCCCGAATGCGTGACTGGAAATCTATTCACGACGGGATTCGTTCGGAATCAGCGATATGCCCGAAATCTGCATTCCCTATTTAAATTCTCGCCACTGTATATATGTGTACATATTGAGATGTGTTGTAGCTGATTTTTATTTCCAACCGCTTTTGCTCGAGTTTTACGTAGTGCTGTATCGAGTGCATTGCAGATTTCACGGCCAGATACTCGTACCTACATACGTGCAGAAAACAACATTCTAAGCAACATGGAGCGGAGAGAGTGTAATGAAATGACTACCTGTATGACTTCAGGCTTCAAATTTACCTACCTAAATACCAGCATTTGCTAATACTGTAGCCATAAGCAATAACCGCCTAAGTCGATTTAAGAAATAATTGAGTTATACATATATGATATCGTATTCTGCAACTACTATTACATACATATGTATCGCCAGCTCGGCCATCTAAAAAATTATAGACGAACATACTTTGATTTCGCCATAAGGATAACATTACAATCCAAAAGTTTAAAACGCTTTTCTCGAATTCACGTTATTCGACTTAGGCGGTTATTGCTTATGGCGACAGTTATGTACATACTGTATTTTCTACTTGAGGGTAAGTTTCGAAGTTTCATTCGTTTATTGTTTGCTCTTCAACTTCCTTATTACTGTTTCAACGTCTTCGACTCGTCACGTTCTCCAAGGCAGGCAGCTTATTTGCTGAAATGACTCTACTGTCGACTATTCCTATTTGGGTTCAGCGTACTAAAAGTGGTTTTTGATGCTTGTATATTGTTGCTGTTGTTTTGTTTCGCAAAGAATTTCTTCAGCATTCATTTTATTAGGGTAGAGAACACAGAGCATAGTAGAGCGGTAGATATAAATATAGTTTGTAGTATGCAGTTGTATCTACTCAGATACATAATATATACGCACGTCATACATACCTATCTACAAGATAAGCGGTAGTGAGATTTGCCGCAAAAATCAACAAAACCACTTTTTATTCGGGGAATAGCTCGCTGCACAGTGTTTTGAAAGCCAAATCTATAGCGGTAAATTTAAGCAAAATTGCGCCTTTTTTTGAAGTCATCATTTCTTCAGAGATATTGGATGTTTGAGACGTATTGAAGATTCAAAAAACCTCTGCGGTTTTTGCATCATTTGCGAGACAAAATTTCAAGCGCTTGCCAATTTAGTTGTAACTTAGGAAGACGTGTATTAGGACTTCCATTAGGTTTCAGCTCATACCTCTAACTAGGGTTATTCTGACGTGTTATTATAGTTTATGTTAAATCAGGTCAGGTGAGAAGGTCCGACAGTTTCCCTGCCAGGCAGATGAAAAAGCGAGTTCCCAAGTGCTTAAGTCATTTTAATTGGCAACCGGAACTTTGATTGATATCTTCTTCTTCTTCTTCTTATCGGGCACTACAGCCGTTTGTCGGTTTGGGCTGACAACAAAAAGCTTCGCCAGTTGCCTCCCTCCTTTGCAG
>NW_016219943.1:0-1532 GCF_001687245.7 Rhagoletis zephyria
AATATAGGTAAAGAAAGTATTTTTATCACACCTAAAGCACACTATACTAATTCATAAAAACGCACTCAAAAATACTTATGTACGTGCATACATAAGTGTGGTGTAAAGCTACATATCCATTCTTGCGCTGCACTATTGATTGGAATATTGACTTAATCTTACACTAAATACTCACTTTTTCACATACATATTTAAAGGGAAATTTTGGTGTCGGTTTGTAAAATACTTTACCTTTACTTAAATTACACAAGTTTACAAAAAAAAAAGTGTATGCATTTAAACCAAACGTGAATGCAAATCCGAGGTCCTTAGCTTCCATCACGTCAGGTTCGTGGTCAAGTAGGGAAAACTTCATTGAATAAACCCGAAAATTTAATAAAATTCTCCTGAAGTGCGACCCTCGGATGACCTTGGCATGACGTCTAGATGTACTTGAGGAATAAAGGGACCCCCATATTCGGATTCAGCGACTACAAAAACAATTTTTTTTTTATATATTTTTATTAAATATAAATTGTTTGTCCTATTTCACCCTCAAATGTCCTCGAAGCTGACATTATGGCGGCTAACGGAACTCGAATTCGGATTCAGCGAATCTAAAACCCCATATATATGCATTTTCAGGTTTATTCAATGAATTTTTCCCTACTTGACCTTCAACTGACCACGAACCTGACGTGATGGAGGCAGAGCCGGATTTAAGCATAGGCTACATAGGCGCTAATCTAGGGGCCCGCGCCACATGAAAATTAAAAAAAATTTTATTAAGAAAGAAAAAAGTGAAAAAAGTAAGCAAAGTCGTTTCGTGTACACGGCGGCAAGTCATTGTGATTTCAAATTAGAAGGGTTACTTTGATTAACTTTTGTACTTTCTATGAGTATAAAGGCCTGCCTACATAAAACTTTCGCGTCGACTTGATGTTCGCCTCGCTCGTCAAAATAGTGAATTTGTCAACATTCAACTTTTCAATAAAAACAACGTAGTTTAACTTTTTTTAATTGTAAAAATAAGTACATAATTTATAAAAAGCATAAATAAAGAAAATATTAAAAAACGGTTTGTAGCGGTTCATGGCGCAATAAGCAAGTGAATTAATAAAACAGCTTTCTCGCATTATGTTCTGTCGNTTCAAATAAGATATTGTCAAATCAGTATAACAGGGCAGTTCTGGCAGCTGTCTTTCAACTCGACTTGTCTTTCGTAAGACAATTGTCAACTATCTTGAAAGCTCTTTACTGTTTTTTGAAAGATCTGCTAACGAGGAGGCCTTAGCGTTATGCTGTTCGCCTTTTACCTAATTTTTATGTAAATTGAAAATTATTTCATTAGTAACAAAACAAATAATTAAATTTATATGCACTAAAAAAAGAGGTGGCAGATATACTGTATGACTATTCTGATTATGAAGATTTTAGCCCATGTGAGAGCACCTATGAGCATTTTCTTGATGCTGAAAACATAAGCCACTACAGCAGAAGATGGAAGAAATGTTTCCTTTTCTGAATTTGACGACGAAGAAGAAGCTGCCGAT
>NW_016219944.1:0-1532 GCF_001687245.7 Rhagoletis zephyria
CTATGTATAATCTTGATTACAACTTTGATTATTACCTGTAATTTAATGTAAAATAGTTAGCTTATTATAAAGCAGGAATCATACAATTTTTATAGATTTGCACACTTTCATATTTAGTAACAGAGTGGAATTGTTTAGAAATTTTTTCTGAGCTGAACTCATTCTCGATAAAAATTTCTCCACGACACCACTCTGTGACGGCCAAAATGTACAAATCTGTTCAAATGTACAAATCGTGTGATCCCTGCCTAAGGAATAAGCAAATTTAAAATATTTCATTTTTCATACCAAGTATTTTAACAAAAACAGCTATGCATTAAATAAAAATTATTGTACTCTTTCAGGCTGGCATAACACGCTGCAACATAGATGAGTCAATCGATTCCACAAATTCCAGTTCAACATGCCCAAGCCCCATGGTTTATCAGCGCGACGAAGCACATTTGCTGCAACAAAGTAAGTGGACATATTTGGAAAAATTGCAAAAAGTATAGCTGACAAGTTGGCATGTGATATTTACGCACAACAAATAAACTTTTCCACGCTACAGTCAATTCGTGTTTTCAAAACAAAGAACATAAAACTGAAAATGCATTATATATGAAGCCAAAACAAGTTACATAAACATTTTTCACATTGCATTACAATGTCATTGTAATGTGAACAATGCGAACAGCACTCCATTAAAATGCTGATGCTCTCAGACAAATATTTATTTGGGGAAAAATTTTTATCCACAGAATTTTGTATGTATGTATGTATATATGCATGTAAACAATTCATGAGTGTTCATTGTATATTAAACATGTTCATTTAAATGGGCATCGTTTCTCACTATGTAGGAAAAATGATTTAAACAAATAATTTTAAATGCAATAATGCAATCTATATAGATTTTAATTTTCCTCGCTTCTTATCATAGAAAATTTGTATCTCCGTGAATTATTTAGATTTATGAATTATATACATGCAAACATACATACACATAGCCCCTCAATTCTGCCATAAAAAACTGCGCCTAAACTATGCCCATAAAATTTGACTATATTTTAAAATAATTATAAATTTTTTATTCTTTTCTAAATCGCTTAAAGTTTAGTTTTTGTGGCATAGTTTTAGGCGCAGTTTTTTGTTTAACTATTTGTCAAGTGCACAGAATTCGGGCGAAAATTAATAAAATTGAACCTAGTTTTCTCTTTTCTTTAGCATATAGTAATTTTTATTCCAGGGGAATTAAAGATGCGAATAGCTAATTAGCAACGAAATTCAATATGATATTGTTTGCAAATTATGTTTATTTATTTATTTTTAAAAATTTTCGTTTAAAATATAATTCAATCTATAACAGAAACCACAATAATAAAAGTATAAAAGCTTCAAAAAAATTTCATAAAAATTTCAAAATCTTTAATTTGAATATTTTGAAAATCTTCGGGTATGCAGTTTTGTAGCCCATTCAATTGTAGTATAAGAAAGTGAAAGTTTTTAGTCGTTAAAAATTAACGTTGATTTTTTAGAGTTTTTTTTTTTTT
>NW_016219945.1:0-138 GCF_001687245.7 Rhagoletis zephyria
GGGTTGGGCTGATTCATGATGAGGATGAGGATGCTGAGGATGCTGAGGAGGATTCACAGGAATATCAGGGGATCAATTTGATGAGCAGAGAGAGAGAGAGAGAGAGAGAGAGAGAGAGAGAGAGAGAGAGAGAGAGAG
>NW_016219945.1:161-1532 GCF_001687245.7 Rhagoletis zephyria
GAGAGAGAGAGAGAGAGAGAGAGAAAGAGCACTGACAAATTGTTTGTTGTTGTTTTCTGGAGTTTGTAAACAAGCGAAAACACTGAGTTTGTCTGGCACAAAAGCACGGCGCACACTACGAAGTGTCCCAGAACGAGGAGGAAAGAACAGTTGAGCTGCACAAAGTGAGCTCTGCGCTGAATTGTTCTGCTGCTGCTGCTGGTGGTGGTGGTAGTGATGCTGGTGGTGATCTTTGAATTGTGGTGCGGTGTGTGTGTGCTGAACTTTTTCTTGAGGCGATTTGCTTGGGTCCTTTTTTCCCGCAAATGACGCACTAAAACAACAATAACAACAACAACGTGGCTTTCAGCTAGTGAGCGAGAGCAAAGGCAGGAGAAAGAACGATGTACACGAGACTGTGCCTTTCTGATGATGATGGCAGCTGAGTCGGCGGCGAGTGCAGCGTGCAACCAGTTGCAGGAAGAACAAGCTTTGTCTCAAAGGCTCAGAAGGTTTATCTCGAGTGATGTCAACAGCAAAGATGGAGACAAATTGCATCGGCAAGGTGCCGCAAGTTGGCGAAGAGATAAACAAAAGGAACAGAAACACAACACAGCGAGTAGATAGCAGCAGTGGAAGCAGCATTTCAGCTCACATGGTACACACACACACACAGTTTTTTTGCAGCAGTGCAGCTGCTGCCGTCTCTCGGTAAAAAAGTGTACCAAGTTTTTTTTAAAGCGGCAATTTGCTGACCAAACAAGATAATGATCTGCATTGCTGGTGGAATTTAGAAAAGAGTAGGAATTTTTTGTTATTAAGAAAAAATGAGTCGTCAAAATTCATAGAATCTGTCAGTCGCCTAACAATAAGCCTTTAAGATTCGCTTTTTTGTGCTGATTCTTGTTGGCTTTTGTGTGAAAAAGTGCCTTCAATCACCGATTTGTTTCCAAACATTTATCACTCTCTAGCAGCAAAAACAGATTAGAGCTTGGGTAGCTAAAGAGCACCTTTATTTAAATGTTATTCGATAATTGTAGTGTAAAGTAGAAAAATAGATATAACAAGGGCTCAGTCGCACTCGCTTCGCTCACGCCACACTTAACTGTGCACCGCTAACATTTCTTAAAAGTTTGGCCAGCGGCTCACCCTGACGACACTTGGGCACTGTGAACGCCCACCGACTCGGGCCCCGCTCGCTCCGCTCGCGAGACCCGAGTCGGTGGACGTTCACAGTGCCCAAGTGTCGTCAGACCTCGCCGCTTTGGGTTGTTCACTGCTACTTTTTACACAGTTGTGNTACAGTGCCCAAGTGTCGTCAGACCTCGCCGCTTTGGGTTGTTCACTGCTACTTTTTACACAGTTGTGCTCTCACTTATTTTTTTAAATCTA
>NW_016219946.1:0-1532 GCF_001687245.7 Rhagoletis zephyria
GAACTGGCTGCCGAGATAGGTCGATCTTCCACTCAGTCATCGATATGTGCTCAAAATCAAACAGGTTTGCAAGTACTATTTTTAGTAAAAATCTAGGCATACATATAAAAAATATTTTATGCCACCCTTTATATGGTTTTTTTGTTGGTATGTGCTGACTCATTTGTGTAAAGATAAAAAAACAAGGTCTGATTTGATTGATTGATGACTAATGAGTTAAGTAAGAGCACGGTGAAAAGAACTCATAAACAGTCAAATAGGGGCCGAAAATTTGTAAAAGGGCAGTTTTTTCGAAGGTGGTCCAGGCTTTTTTGAATACAATTCACCAGTTGTATAGTTGCTACGATTTTTAAAACAAGACCGGTCAAGGTTTTTTCTAACTTACGGAAACTTTCAATTCCAGGACTCAAACAAACTATGTCCAGACGTTGGTATTATATTCGTGGCAGTCAAGCTACAAGAAGATGTTGCCCCATCTCAACAAATTTTTTCGGAGGGTTAAATATGTCGATCTTTGGAAAAATATATATTTACTTTTTCCACTAGGTGGCGCTGTATGCGTGGTTTTTAAAAAATCTATTCCAACGTCACCTAGCCAGAAGAGAAATACATTTTATGACAGGGCCTCTGCCCAAGTTTCAACAAAATTGATATATAATCGACAACAAATTCAATAGATAATCGATAACAAAATCAATAAAAATATCGATAACGAATTCTATAAACATATCGATAACAAAAGCGATACAAATGTCGATTATTATATCGATATGTTCCGAAAATCGTTAAAAAAATCGATTAATTTCCGTTGCACAAATTCCATGTGTAATTTGCGTTTGAATTTGCCAATTTACTCCCAACCAACCAACCGCCGCTAAAGAAGTTTCACTTTAAAAAATTAAAATTATTTCAGTGTTACAATTTTATTATTTCTGAAAAAAAATTAAATTCCACATTATAGTCCGAAATTGCTTTACAAATAATTGAGACAGAACTGGTTAATCGGCGAAGCTATTTAAAACTTCTGTTTTTTTTTTTAATGAATAACTTGAGGATTTCAAAGGGCAGAAAATATTTATACATAATTGTGTGAATAATTGGACCAGGGCGTGAATTACGGCATTTCTGATTAATTGTTTACTCGTTTCGAGTCGGAGAGAATAAAGTGATAGCGCCCAGTAAGAAATAGAAGCACGCAAGCCTTACCAGCAACCTATTCTTCACTCGGCGTCCTCAAAAGTCATGGTCGCTTTATGGAAATAGGAATTTAAAACGCCTCAACAAATAAGGTAGATACGTTGAATGTTGACTAATCGCTAGGAGTAGTTCAGCATTCTTTAATACCTTCGGCACCACATTATTTTACAACTTCTTTTAAAATCGAATTACATTGGATATCAAATGTCGTGTTTCGGGCTTAGAGCTACATTTCGTACTATTTACTCATGAGATATTTTTAACAAGTTCGCTGCTATTTGTTTCAAAAATAAGTTTTTATGCGTAATGTAACTTATTAAGTCATTTGCTTTGGT
>NW_016219947.1:0-1532 GCF_001687245.7 Rhagoletis zephyria
CGCCGAAATTTACACAAATCACAGCGAAAAAGCACCAACAGCAACAACAGTCGGAGAAGTTGCAACCAAATTTGGCTGATGGAGACAAGTCAATGATGCAGCTGCAAATGCTGTATCGAATGGCCACCACTACTGCTCCAAGCACAACAACAACGGCACCAGTTACAAATTCAGGTACGGAGGCACCAATAACCATCGTCACACCGGTGCCATTTAAAGGAGGCCCTTCGAATTTAGGCGGCCCTGCGGGTTTTACGCCACGTCCGCCCGAGGAGTTGGCATTGCAAACTATTTCAGAACAGCAGAGTGAGAGGAAAACTGAGAGTGAAATAACAAAGGAATTGATGAATGTGAGCCTCGAGGAGGAAGAGTAACTCCTTTCCGGTTAGTTTCTGTTAAATTCGAAATCGTACAAATTTGTAAATATATACATACTTATATTTTGTAAAAAAAGATTAACTCCATTGTGAATAAAAATTAAGCAAAGTACACATGAAATTAAAGGAACAAAAATATAAAATATTTTAATATTAACCTCAAAATTTTACATAAAGTTTTGGTGCCATCTTTGCATGCTCAGAGTGTTCATCGGAAGTGTTGAGGAAATATGGGCCAGTATGTTTAAAGCTTAGTCCTGCGAAGGCAGCCTAGGTGAGGAGGTCATCCCCAAATAGCTATGGAAACGATGTTAAGTCCGACCGCCTATTGTGCAGTGCTCTGTTCAGCAGCATCCATTTCAGAAGATACGACCTCAAAGATATCCTGCCAACTAATTCACTATCACTGAGTCCGGGAAGTCTTTCGAATGACAATTGTCAATTCTGGCTATTATCTTGAAAAATTCTATTCTAATTGAAAGATTTGCTAACGATGTGGCCAGTTTGTGTTCTAGCAAAATTTTCTAAAAATAAAAAAAAATAAAAAATATCTATACATATATGTTTTTTCCTTTTTAAATATTGTTTTAAACTAAGTAAAATTAAAAACCAAATTAAAAGAAAATTAAATTTAAAAAACCTAGTACTGCATACTAAGATGTTTCGGGCTCCGGCGAAGTCGATGAGCCTCAGTCCGTTATCGGACATTTCGTCGTGGAGGCATTGAAGTCGCCAAGTACGACTTTGATATCATGATGGGCGAAGTTCTTCTATGCGCTCATAGAAACTATCCTTGGACACATTGTCCTTCTCCTCCATCGGGGGATTGAGTACAGCAACTGTAGCTGTATACCCAGAACAATGACTATACCCTCGCTTAATAAAATTACGTTGTTCCTTTCAATCATATTTTATCGCATGCGGCGATCCTATTTTGAATTTTTATCGGCTTAAAGTTATCTCGAAACAAAATACTTCGGACAAATAAAACACGAAGTGTACAGAAAAAATTAGAAAGTCCCAAAATATCGCAATAGCTCTCTGGAAATAATGGGAATACCTCAAATAGTAAAAATGAAACATCCCTAAAAAGCTCTAAAAGTAAAAGTTGGTTTCAAAATTTCAGGCATCTGTTTGCATAAAAAAGCATAAAAA
>NW_016219948.1:0-1532 GCF_001687245.7 Rhagoletis zephyria
GATGTGAGCTGTGATAGTGATAATGGTAGTGAGTGGAGTGCCCAAGTGTAGGATGAGCGGTTGCTTCGGGAAATGAAGTGTACGATGTGGCCATGGTGGTCATTGAGTTAGGGTCGTGATCATTCAAGTTTTTGTTGTGCAGTGCTTGCAAATCAGTAGCGGTGTCGGATTCTGGCAAAAAGGAAGCCGACACCAGAAGGTCAACGGAAGTACTATCCGGCGATTGACTGCTACTGCTGTTTGTCGAGAGTATCATTGCCAATTAGGTGAAGAATTCACATTGTAAACAAAAGGAAAATGTAATGTTGAATTCTGCTAATTTTGACGCAGAAGCAGCACTAGTTTGAGAAGTGAAGTGAACTTGATGTAACACTTTGTGATGCTGCTGTTGAAATTGGTTGGGTAAACAGAGTGGATCGAAGCAGTATGTGAAGAGCAGTAAAGCGAGCACAGTCAAAGCCGACGAAGCAGGAGTTGAGGAAAAGAGTGCCAAGTGGCAATTAGCGGCAAGTGCAGCGATTGAAAGACGGCGGAACAAACAAATGAAGTAGTAGAGCTGGCCGTAGTCGTGGCGGTGGCGGCAGCTTTAGATCAGTTCAGTAAAGCAGCAATGCTCGTGTGCTCTCTCTTTCTCTCTCTCTTCTTCAAAATGTCACCGGACACTGCTGTTGCTGCCGTCGTGAACTCCAAAGTACGTCGACTTGATGACTCGCCTGAGAAGACTGTGCTCATGTTTCCCCTTGCTCAAGTTTGCACACCACCGTCCGCTCACCTGTGCTCACTGGCGCAAAGTGAACTGGGCTGAAATTAACTGCACAGTGATGCGGCAGCGGTGGCTGCAACGACCACCACAGAGACAGACAGCATCAGCATCAGTAGCAGCTAGCCTTTGCAATCAGACTTTTTTTCATTCACCAAGAGAGAAAAGGGATGCACGCAATGGATGGGGAGAGGGGCAGAAGGAGAAAGAGCAGACAGCAAGCAGTTCAACGGCAGCAGCAGCGCCCCACGGTCAATCAGTGGAGGTGGTAGTGGTGGTGGTGGTAGCATGGAACACTGCACAATCATATGGTATGGTACTCACTGCTCAAGGAATGGGTTGGCTGGATGGTAGGCTAGTCGCAGCACAGAGTATTCCATCGTCTCTTGACAGTGGTCGTAGTGGCCTCTGTGTGCAGTTCATTAATTGCTGAGCAGTGTGCTGCAGTCATCTGTCTGTCTGTCTGTGTGCTCAATTCTGTGCTAGTCGTACAGTATTGTAACAATGAAAAGTACAATTGAAAAGCAATTAAATGAACAGTGGACAGAGCAGAAACTGTTCGTGTGTTTTTTCCCAACAACTTTGCCGCTAATTAGAAAACTAAACAAGTATAAGTACAAGTACACACTATGAAACCGGTCTCCATTGCTCTCAATTAAGAAGTCGCTTAGCAAAATTCATCAGTTTTGTCTGTAGTAATGTAAGATAAGTAAAATTTGGTTCTTCAGTTTTGTAATTCAACTATTAGATTGCTCTCAACTTTTTGGGTCCG
>NW_016219949.1:0-1532 GCF_001687245.7 Rhagoletis zephyria
ATTACTTCAGGTAACTTGCAGTTGAATGCAATCGAATTGTACTATAAAAATACACTGCCGAAGCGCAAAATTTAACACATCCAACTTGCGAGAATGTCCAAAGTGATCTGAACGTTGTGTATCTTCTCAGTTCGAAGAGGCATTGTGAGCTGGCATGTGTACGTATAAGCCCAGCAGTGAATTAGACTGGCTTCGCGTTAGCTAAGAACTAGGCCAGAAGGTACTAGTCTACTCAATCCCTAGAAAATGCCTTACACGCCATGACTCTGACTTTCTACAACTATTTTGGGTGCTTATTGTGCGCTAAAGTGTAATGTATCTACGATGTTGTTGTATGAATCCAAATAGATGGTGAATTGGCGGAAGCATATAAAAAATGTCATCAGATATTTTCATACTTCGACTTATACAAATGTACTTATTTACAAACCACTAATTTGTTTAAATTCTCTTCTTCTTCTTCTTGTTGTTTGGCGCTTGTTTAAACGCTACTGATTTCTAATAGAGAGACAATAGGGGAGCTCACGTTGAGTAGCATTTTAGGTGTAAAGTTGTTCCAACAACAAAATCCGTGCTAAATGGCTACGGAGTGTGAGTACCCCTAATGTATAATAACATAGAAAAATAACTACGAGAGGCGTCTGATAAGTTCGTAGCCTAAGATTTAAAATTTCTTATTTGTTTATATTTTTCATATTTCAATATACTGGCCATTCTTTGGAATTATGAGTAACGAGATTAAGAATTATCGAAGTTATTAGCCGCCCCTCGTAGGCATATGTAAGTACATACTTATTATCTCTTCAATTAAATTTTTATAGCAAAAACAAAATGATGTCATAGCTCTTGTTTACAAATTTGTCTGCCAAAATATTTGCATTATAGATAACGATAAGTGATTTTCCACATTCTCCCAGCGACCATTCGGACCGGACCATTTGATGCTGAATAAAAGAGGGGAGGTGTTATCAATTAAGCGTAAATACACATACATACAGCGTTGCCGAAAGATTTCGTTGAAAAGTCGTCAATCTAACCCAAGAAAATCCTCATTTCGGCAAAAAAAAAAATTTCAGAACAAATTTAATATAAAAGTAAATAAATGCAAGGTTGTATTTTGGATTACATTTTCCTTAAAAAAATTTTATACATATGTACATATGTAATTAATGGCGTTTTCGTTTCAACAAAAAAATGCTGCCTTCTCATTGCCCTCTTCTTAGTGTTTGTACGCAGAGGGCAAAGAGAAGGAGACCTCTTTTGGTAGAAAAAAAACGCCATAAGTGGAAAAAATAAGATAATAATAATAAAAAAAATCGTCATTACGGGAGAAAAAATCGTCAAAAAGTCACTGAGCTTAAAAAAAAACGTCAAAATGCGACGAAATCGTCAATTCGGCAACGCTGCATACATACATTGTCCACACATACAGAAAAAACTGAAGAGAACAAAATTAGTCACTAAAAAACTGTTTGCGTTCGTCCAACAAGTCGCTAATATTTTTTTTTGGCAAAATGGTTTTTATTGCATGT
>NW_016219950.1:0-1532 GCF_001687245.7 Rhagoletis zephyria
TGTGTTTGAATTTGTGCGTAAAGTGCTCAGCAGTGTCTTGTAGGGTAGTTATTTTCATTTAAGAACTACATACATGCATTGCCATTGATCTCTCTTTTCTCTCTCTACATACATACATATACCACTAGATTACCCCAAATTGGAAAACATGAGAAGGAAATAAAACTAAAACTTTCTCAATAAGTTTAGTGTGTCAACGAGTATTTTTCAATTGCAGTGCAATTTTCCTCTTATTGGACTCAATCCGGATTCATATTTATGTAGAAAGGATTGAATTTTTGTTTTAATTTGTGCATTTTGTTGTTTGTTTTTGTACATTTGCAACGGTATATCGTGTTTGGTGATATAAACTTTTTATTTATTTGTGGTTGATTTTCCTCGGAGCGGATTTAAACTTTCTCAAGCGATATATTGATTGACTTCCGGTGGTCAGATTTCCTAAGAGGTACGGTAGATTTATTGGTTCAATGTTTATAACAAACTTTGTTATTACCTACACTGAGGGAAATAATGCATAGTAAAAATGAATACTTTATATTTGATTATCGTTTAAAAATGTTCGTATTTAAAAATAATATTTTCATACAAAATTTATTACGCACGTATTTGACTGTTCACATCTGAGTATGTATATGTAAGTGTACATACGCACCCCAAGCATGCAGAGCGCCGCTCTGAGAGCGACGACAACACACACGTGCATACATAGTACAAATCGCGTGCTGTGGTGTTGATGGATATTCAACATTTGAAAGCAGATTTATATGCCTGGGTGTAGCTGAGTGCGCAAAGATGCTTGCTACAAGTTTTTGATATCCGAAAATGGTCGGGTTCGAATTCCACTGCAGGCAACATGCAAATTAATTTGTTTTTTAGTTTTTGTCTTTGATTATTCACTTCGCGGCTGCTTTTTCAGTACGAACGCGGTCATTTTAATATGCGCGTAATTGAATTGAATATTTACCAATATACAGTACTTTTTTGACGTTTATAGTAAGATCAATTACGTTTCTATTTGATTTTAATATTTTTCCCCTCAGTGTAGTATATTACTGAGAGGTGGGAACAAAAAATAAAGAAAAACGCAGATGGGCAGAATAAATTAATCTAAATCTGGGACATCGTCTAATAATCAAGAGCGCGGTAAAATGCGGTGGTTTAGGCTCAATATTAAAATTTTGCTTCGATACTGGATTAATAGAGGCGCTATGTGTACATTTATCTGTATAGAAGGCAAAATAGATCTTATGAAGGCCACTTGAATTTAACGCTCATGGGAAAAGGCAGGTATTGCAAATCATACCAGAACATAAACTTCACCTCCCATAAACTACTCTTGCATATATAAAACTTTAAATATCAACAAACCGAAGCAATTTTTCACACGTTTTAGATTGCACTTTTTCATATTGGTCGATTTCAATGAAATCAGTTAGAGTGTATGTGACTTCAAAAAACTGCAATTACATGTGTGAGTGTTGGTGAAATTGTTATTTTAAAACTGTAACCTAGTAACATATTTTAAGTTTTCA
>NW_016219951.1:0-1532 GCF_001687245.7 Rhagoletis zephyria
CACCAACTTTAATTTGATTGATTAACCCGACACGTTGTACTTTGCTAAACTTTGTAAGCTTTCACAGCTTTTATGAGACACTTTTATTATAATACAAACTTGCACACATGGGGGTTGAAGTTTTTCACCAGAGTGTATGAAAGTTTTTTTTTTTCTGTAGATAACGTAACCCAGCAAGTAAAGTGCAGATAACTTAAATGATCAAATAATCACCAACTATGTTTTTCTTTTAGGATGGTGTTTCGAATTGTTAAAAAAATAGATATTTTTTTCAATATTGTGCCTTAGAAAATACTTAGAAAGCTTAAAATATGAATATACATATTTATTGCAGCGACGGCCAGGGAAAGCTGAGTGCGTTCATTAACGTTCTTTTAAGTAATGACTTTGACCTTGACCTCCTTAAGGGGTCTTACGCTTTAGATTTGCCATTTTGCCACTTTGCAGGTGTGCAGTTTGCTCTTTCGTGTTTCAATCTTTATTGCGAGTTGCAGGTGTCATTCCCGTAACCTGCAATCTCTGAGTACTTTGGTGATACCAGCGCCAGAAGCAGCTTGCTTATGTGAGAAAATGAATGTGTTCGTTTTGTGCTTTTTCACACTTTCTTTTTATTACCCTATGGGTTCTCTCAATTCACAGAACTTCCTCTAGTAAGATGCTAGCAAATTTATAGCCTATTTCCACCAAAAATTTAACTGCAGTTAAGAGCTCAGGTAAATTTAAAGAAAGTTAACATGGGGTGGTCAGCGAAGTTTTTTTCTTACGTTTTGCTTTCGATTGCTTGTACTTAATATAAGCAATTACCTTCTTCGAGTTCTGATCTCCTAATTCCAATAGGCATTAACTGCAGTAAAAAGCTTGGTGGAAATGAACTCTGAGGTAGTCGAAGTTAGAGAGAGACATCCACTGCAGCTCATTTAGGACCTTGAAATCTAGCAAAGAAGGTATGTAGTGGGATTCTCGTTTAACGAGCTCCACCCTGATGAGCTCAGCGAGGAAGGCCGCAGTGTTCCGCNTCATTGCAAATTCGATTTACCAGCTACGGCCACTTACTTGCGAGTATTTGGTAGCTTTGTCGCGTAGTTTGGCTACTTCTTGTTAGATATGCTGCCTCCTCTTCTCTGCTACACAATTGTATTTGTTATACCCAATTTGTATGGAACTTGGCGCTTCAGTGGTCTCTTTCGGGCAACAATATACATATATTGCTTTGAGTGTTTGTTGAGCTGCTTTTAGAAGGAGCGTTTTTTTTTGCTAGAAATTTAGAAGCTATTCATGCTTTTACAGGTACACGTGTCAAGCGAAAGTAGAGGATACGTGAGTTCTTTTCATTGAATTTTTTTTACAATTGAGAATGATAAAAGGATTATATGTTTTTATTTAATCAAAATTTGTATTTTTAAAGGTATTTACGAGAGAAAGCGTTTGAGAAGCTTAAAAGCGTGGGAAAGATTTGAATGGGAATACATAGATATGGTGGACTAAAAAAAACCATGAAATGCAGTTACAAGGACAAGTGCTGTTGCTAGATG
>NW_016219953.1:0-1532 GCF_001687245.7 Rhagoletis zephyria
TTCAATAAAAATTTTAGGAAAATTTTCGGGTATGCAGTTTTATATCAATAAATAAATATATATAATATAAATATCCATATAATAATTTGGAAGTTTGAAGAGGTCCGAAATTCGCGTTGCTTAAACAAAATATATATTGCGACGGTCTTGCGCCGTTTTTCCCATATATCGCATCCTTTTTATATAGGCGCAAATGCCCAATATTGTACAAAAAAAGTTTTCAAAAATCAATAAATATTTTCGCCATATTATTAGCAATGTGCAATACAAATTCCAAAACGTCTGCATGTAAATATAGCAAATTTACTATACATATTACATATTTGGAATTATTTCCTAATTAAATGAATACTTTTTTGTTACAAGAATGTACAAAGGTCGGACTTGAAATTGAATTATGGAGTCTAAATATCTGGAAGTAAGCACCCCTAACCACTCGACAACGGCGGCCGCCGTATGGGTATTTTTTGTAAATCGAACGATATCGACCCCTGAGTGGAAGATCGGCCTCAGTGTTGCCGTTGAGAATTTTCAGAAAGTCGCAAACAAGGGGTAATTGACGAAAAAAAGGGTCACCATATTATAATTGCTTTTCTTTACTAGTAAAAAAAAAAACCTAACAGGCTAAGCTAATATTCGCGCCTTGCGTTTTGGTACGCACGCCGTCGAATTTGTTTTTTTTGCGTCACACGAAAGGCTTGCGTACGTTTGCATTTGATTTCATTGAGCGAAACGTCAAATCAAAATGTCACGCAGAACGAAAATTGGAAATTGGGTTAGCTTCATACGCACGCCGTTCAATTTGGATGAAAAATTGTTGACAGCAAATTGGCGGCGTGCGTGAATATTAGGTTAGCCTGTAAGATCCCAAGTCAAAATCAAATTTACATGTATTATAACATTTTTTCGCCGCTAGAACTTTCCGTTGTTAAATTTAAGCAGAAAATAGCAGGACAAGCTTTAAACAAAACACAGAAATCGAGTTGCTGCAAGGAGGATTTCCAATTAAAGCTTTAAAAGGTGCATTCTTTCCTTAGTATAGGGTGGAAATATTTCTTAATAGCAGAGGTCTAAAACAAAATCTCTGAAAAGGGGCAAAAGTCGCACATAATTTTCGAAAAGGGTAAAAAAATCTAAATTTTCAAAAAGTCGGGTCAAAGGGTATTGGTGCCCAAAAAGGGTCAAATTGCCCCTTTAGTCGCACAACGGCAACACTGATCGACCTATCTCGGCAGCCAGTTCAAAAACGCCCTATCTCAAATGAAAATACATTGAAAATGTCCTAATATAGGGCGCTTTGAACCGAATTTGAGATTGGCGTTCTTCAGTTAAATTCTGAGAAAGGGCATTTTTGATAGGGCGGCGTTTTCGAACTGTGGCTGCCGAGATAGATCGATCTTACACTCAGGTGTCGATATGGAATCTTAATTAGGTACAAAGTGCCTAGCAAATCAGTTTCCAAACTACCAAACATTTTTCGCTCATTAAAACGAAATTCCTTGAATTCGCGGACTTTTTAGCTACACAAATTA
>NW_016219954.1:0-1532 GCF_001687245.7 Rhagoletis zephyria
TCATCTGCAGCCAATAGTATGCCTCTCTAAAATCATCAAAAATAATGCGACCACCATCGTGTGAACGTGCACTAAGTACAATGCTTGGGGAAGAGTATGCTTCTGATGTTACCCAAGTGCAGTGGAATGTGTAAACAATGAGCATAAACGTAATTATGCCAACAAAGCCGACTGCAACTTCACTCTTTACACCACTACTCTGCTGTTCTAGTTTTTTATATTGACGCTTACTTTCAATGGGCTTAGAGGACCCTGCGTCAATACATTTTATGTACTTGGATAACAGATGCGACGTGGCAATACCAGACAGAACGCACATAACCGGCGCTAATACAAGCATTAAACGAACCATCACACCCTGCAGGATAGTAATAGGCACTATGTTTATATATTCAATGAAAAATTTAAAGTACTACAAATCATTACCGCAAAATAAATACTTGTAACGCCATACAGTATGATGAAGATATTGGAATCGGTTAATTTGGAGAAGCAAAAGTACAAGCCAGCTGGGAATAGGAATACCAATATCTGAAAGTAAGAAAATTAATCAAATTAAAATTTACACAGTAAGCAGTAATTTTTTTTTTAGTTAAATTTCAGCGATCAAAGCGTGAAGTAATCAATATGTGATAAACAGCCGCAAATCAGTGGAAAATCAACTGCGGCACGTTTACGGACATTAAAGCGCACTCATCCATATAATTGTCATCAGTTTAAATCTGATAATTTTTACGTCCAAATTACGTGTACGTACCTGTAAATCAAAGTAGAATGACGACCATGACGTGGGCTGATGCTCCGATACAGATGCGATGATTGGAATGTGATTCTTCGCATATGAAGGATCGAGCAATGAATAGAAACGACCAGTCCAAGGTGATACTTTGCCAGTGAGCGTCAATACAGTGCCAATTAAAAACGCCGTTGTGAGTATAGTAGATACTAACGCTTTAAACAGTACTTCGAAATTTTCTTTGGAAAGCCTCGCTCGTAGACAATCAACAAAAGCGTGTATTTGACAGAGTCCAAAAGTGCCAAGTGCCTGGGACGTGACAAAAAAAAAAGGAAAATTAATATTTATTGTCTGTACCTATAAGGATATAAAACGATAATTTTTTTTCAGCTTTGTGTTTGGTATTCATGTAAGTTTCATACTCTTCCTATCAAGAAATCACTGTAATCATCACGGATGTATGTACATATCGCTCATTTGCTGCAATAGTGTCATCATCCAAAAAAATCAAAAACTCCAGAAAAACTTCGAATTTTCATATACTCACAAGCAAAAATGAACACATATTTCGTTATAGTGAGCTGTTGGTAATCGGTACAGCTATAAAATTTTTACACAACATAGAACAACAGGTAACGATATCTGCATAGGTACTTAAGTCGATTTGGTATTATTTTGGATAACGACACTCTTGCAAAAAATCTACGATATATATTTACCTGAAAAAAAATCAAATATTTATTACAAATATTTCGACTCACCAACATATGCTCGGAACTTTGTATTGGCTGAAAGC
>NW_016219955.1:0-1532 GCF_001687245.7 Rhagoletis zephyria
TTTTTAATATTCGCAGTGCAGCATTCCTTTTACATTGAATGACTTTACAAACACACACATACACGAACTTAAGGAGACAGCCCTAAAAACAGGAGTTCTATACTCCAGATGATACCCTTGATTCCCCAGCGTTGATGCTCTGCTACTCTGCACTACAAAAGTTTAAAGCACTTGGATGTGTTACTATATTTTCCTTTTTTTGTATTTGTTGCAATTGTAGTTGTAACAGGATAAAATAGCAACAAACAAGTAACAAAATGGATAAGACAAATGGGTTACGTGATAAAATGTGGTTACTCAAATCGTATGAGTGCCAGGAAATAAAGCATTTTGTTGTTGTGCAATTGTTTGCATCCTGAGCACTTACTTCTGCTTAGATACTATGTATGTATGTGCATGTGTCTGTATGCGTGTGTTTGTTGTTTTACATGCCCTTAATTTGTTTTTCTGTTTTTGATTTCGTGCTGCAATGTGACGTGCTTTATATGTATGTACATACGTATTTGTTTACCCGTTTTTATTACTTACCTCTTCTATTTAGTTTGTGTGTGTGTTTTTTTTTTGTTGCTGCCATTAGCGTTGTNAAATTCGGTTTATTGAGTTTTTCTTAAATAAAATGAATTTGTTTATACATGACTGGACTGGAGAAGGCTAGTTTGATTGAGAAAATATTTAGATTTTTTCCAAAAGGAGTTCATGTGGAAAGTTGCAAATTTTCAGTAACGATCTGCATAGCAGATTCAAGTTAGCTGAATATCAGATAAGGGTTGTATTCTTATCTTTTAGATATTGTAAGAAATTATGAAGCCTTATGACCGGTCAGATAGGCCTATAGCTACATACATATGTATGTATGTAAATATCTTCTCGTTTTCACAAGTATCTTCTCGTTAACTCAAAAAACTATTATATGTTCAGGTTAGGTTAGGAAGTAATGTTTGAAGTTTTAAGTCCGGGACCGTATTTGCAACTTCTGAATGCCAAGAGCCCTATATCAGCAGTTATTCCAGAGTTTCATGATAATGCCTGTTAAACCACATAATGTCCCAGGTGCAGTTGACGAGGGCCGTATAACTTCTGCACAGAGAAAGAATAGAAGAATCTTACTATAAAGCTGTTTAACGCCAAAAGTTCCTCAGTTCGTTTCTTGTTAAGCCACGTAGACAACTTTCTACATACATGTGTTCTCCTTACTTTAAAGCTCGCTGCGGAGTTTCCCCAAGGACCCTGTATCTACAGTGGCGTTGATTGATGGTTGACCTGCCTCCCCAGCGCTCTGCTAATTGTTTCTGTCTTAACGTTTTTGATATCATTTCCAACGTCTGAGAAGGTAATTAGGGTATATTACCTATATTCGTTTGATATTTCGATGGTACTAACTATGGAGAGCGCTGTCGGCTGATGTGCCAAGTTGTCGAGAAGTTCAGTTTCCGTCATCATAATCTGTATAACTGGATTATCTAAGCCTTGCAGATAAATTTGTGTGAAGCAAAAAAATAAAATAACACTGATTTAGTGCGAATAAAAAGCAG
>NW_016219956.1:0-1532 GCF_001687245.7 Rhagoletis zephyria
TAAATTTTATTTTTTTCAAAAATATTACTTTTTCCACTTTTTCGAAAAAAAATGTTTTTCGGCGTAATTTTGCAGAACTTTTTTTTTCCTTTTCAGGAACTCTAGAACTATTGAAAATCTGCTCAGAACAATTTTGTATTTGCCTTTTTGCCACATATCGTATGCTGCGTGAATCTGGCATACACAATTTTTTAAGAAAGTTTTTTTCGTTAAAATATCCAGAACTTTTTTTCCTATTTCAATAACTCTAGAACTATGGGAAGGCTACTTAGAAGAACTTTTTTTTGTCGTTTTGCATCATACCGTATGCCAACTTCCCAGACATCCCCCTTCCCTCTTAATTGTCGCTCGCGTAGCAATTGGCTGCATGGCGGCTATATATGCTGCGTCGTCATACCAGCGTGAGTTCTTCCACAGCGGTGCGAAGAGATTGGGATATGGGATCCCAGTGCTCATTTACATATATCTTGAAGACGAAGAGTTGCTTCTTTAAGTAGTATTGAGAGACTGTTGTGAAAGTTCTCAGCTGTCCGTAGCGATTGCATCTTTTCGACGTCAAACTTCGTCGAAGTTGTCAGTGGTGTTCTCGTGAAGACTGAACGATTCATTTAGTAACTCAATTTTTTCTTTATTGGTATTTGGTAATATTTTTTAAATACCCTTCCAACAGTTCTCAGGCGAAGATGAAGACGACGAGCAGCACTTGTTAACTGATCAGTGGATAGCCTTCTGTAGCTTTCATTTGGGGGACTATCAACAGGCGCTACAACAATACAAAAGCATAAGAAATGTTGAGCCTGCGACGGAGGACATAGCGCTCAACATTGCCGTTTGTATGTTCTATTTGGGAATGTATGAAGAGGCACATCGATTGATTGAACAGACACCGAATACACCCCTGAAGGTGCGTCTACTCTTTCATCTGGCGCAAAAATTCGGCAATGAGGCACAGGTGACGCAATTGCAAGCTTCACTGCGGGTAGATGTGGAAGATCAGTTAAGTCTGGCATCGATGCATTATTTACGAGCACACTATCAAGATGCAATCGATATATATAAACGATTGCTGTTGGATAATAAGTACGCGAAGGGTCATACCCATACTCAGATACAATCCTAAGCATTAAATGTTTTTTAAACATTTCAGAGACTACTTGGCCATCAATGTCTACTTGGCATTGTGCTTCTACAAGCTGGACTACTATGACATGTCACAAGAGGTGCTCGACGTATATCTGACTAAGCATAAAGACAGCACCATTGCCACTAATCTGAAAGCGTGCAATCGTTTTCGACTGTTTAATGGACGCGTAGCCGAACAGGAGATACAAAATATTGCNGAGCAATGCAAACATTTCTGGCACTCTTGAATATCGTGCCAGAAGCACGTCTCAATTTGGCCATATACCATTTGAAGAGTGGCAATGTGCAGGAGGCGCATGCGCTAATCAAAGAATTACAGCCCACCGTGCCGCATGAGTATATACTCAAGGGTGTGGTGCATGCAGCGTTGGGTCAGCAAATCGGTTCGG
>NW_016219957.1:0-1532 GCF_001687245.7 Rhagoletis zephyria
CTGTATTTTATGATTTTGAATTGAAAGATATTGATGCGTTTTGGAAAACAGCCTATCTGTCACAAAGGACGAACAAAGGATTAGTGTAAACTTTCTTTCCGCTGCAGCAGATAGCGACTGCATATCAAATTTACTATTTATTAACAACTACTCTTCCTGCTTCTTATTCTTTTATTTCGATCTAAATAGAATTCGGACGATGCACTTGGCCGTTATAATTGTAACTATGAGAATTGCAGCCGCAGCTATAGTACCATCGGCAATCTACGCACGCATTTGAAGACACACAAAGGTGAAATGGATTTTTATTTTTATGTGGTTTGCGTTAGTCCTTATTAATCAGAGTTTTAAAAGAATGTTTACATAGCTGAATTATAAAATTACTTAATGGGTAGCAGGCTGTTAAGTGTCTTGACTGGCAAATAGAATATGACACCGTAATTCACAAAGGCCCTAACCAACGTTTTTTTCGAAACTGCGTTTTTCACAGATTTTGGTAGGATATATTAAAATACACATTCACTAAAAATTTTAAAGACAACGGACTTATGCCACTTTTTAAAACAGTGTTTTGCTTCTCCTGTAAAATAAAAAAATTGTTGGTTAGGGNATTTTAAAGACAACGGACTTATGCCACTTTTTAAAACAGTGTTTTGCTTCTCCTGTAAAATAAAAAAATTGTTGGTTAGGGCCTTTGTGACTTAAGATAACGATATACTTTTCTACCACAAACTATCAGGGCCGTCGAGAGAAAGCTCGGGCTCGGGACTAAAAAATCACGGGCCCCTAAATTTTTTAAATTAATTATTAATTTAAAAGCATATGGCCCAAATCGCCGGAAACGAAACAGAGGGGAACAATTTTTTTCTCAGGTTTCGCAGATTTTTGATGATATCTGGGCCATACATATTCTGAGGTAACAAACAACATAAATATTAACACGAATCTCCTTCTCTCAAACATGAAAATTCACTTAGTCCTGAGACACCTTTAAATTAATGAAAATTTAAAAAGCACAAAATGAAATTAAGGGTTGTTCATATTTAACGGCCACCATATTTTGCATTATACTTGCTTCTCTTCGATTGCCTTGTATCACTTTGAAGTTAATAAAAAAATAATCAGTGATTAACTTTCTTATTGAAAATGAAGTCGGCATCAAAAAGTTTTTGACGCGGAATCCACCAGGCTAAAAAATGGAAAAATCTGGTTTTCTTCGAGCATTTTCGGCCTTCTTCATTATCCATGTGTTTTCGGTGCAAAACTATTTGTAACGTTAAGTCTTTTTTTACTACATTTTTTTTTATTGCATTTGATTTGCTGAGGGCGAGCGACCGATTGTCAAACTTTCGTTCTCGAAAGCATAATGTAGGCCCTTTCATAAAAAGTAACACTGCCGCATTTATTACAGCTGGAATACGCCCTGTGTTTTCAACGACTGGAGAGGCTACGGCGAACGTTTTTACGATGCACATGGTGGGTTTTTTTGACATAGAATACGTCTTACCTTAAGGTATGGGGGCTATGTTCAA
>NW_016219958.1:0-1532 GCF_001687245.7 Rhagoletis zephyria
AAATCAGCACAGGGCTGTATTATTTGGGATGACCTCGGGTTGCATGGTTATGATTTATGACCTTACAGTCGGCCAATCCTGATCATCGGAGACGACCTCGTCTCCATCATCGTTTTCGTCGAAACCGTCAAAATTTGGTAAATTGCACCATGGTTTTAACTTGTCGGTNCGTCTCCATCATCGTTGTCGTCGAAACCGTCAAAATTTGGTAAATTGCACCATGGTTTTAACTTGTCGGTTGTGTGTATCGACGAGTAGTGCCGTTGTTTTCGACTGGACGCTGGCACATCCTCGATCAAATAACGATCATTACCTATTACTTTTGTTATGATGAATGGCCCCTTGTATGGTGGTTCTAGTTTACGTGAACTCCTAGTACAGGCAGGCTCGTTTTCAACTAGGACTAAATTGCTAACAGTGTACTGTGTTGGACTACTGTGCTTTTCGTCGAACATCTTCTTGGCTTTTATTCGCTGACTGTTGACTCGTTCTGCTGCTTCTGTTTGTACCTCACTGAGTTGTTCGTTGCTCATGACTTCATCGTGATGTAATGCTAATATGAGCTTGTTCTATAGAATATCTCTCGGCCTGTAATTAAACAACAATTCTTGTGGTGTTCGGCTTGTTGTTTTGTTTTTCGTAGAATTTAATGTCCACTGTATAGCTCGTATCTGTTCGTCCCAACTCTTGTTCTCGCTCGTCGAAGGAAGTAACATGCTTAGAATCGTTCTGTTTGCTCGTTCAGCATGTCCATTTGCACGCGGTATTCTTACCACGTTAAGTACATGTTTTATACCGTTGTCACTGCAATACTTCTTGAAGTCGTGGGACGTGAACGCTGTCCCGCGGTCAGTCACTATTCTTGCTGTTACACCAAAGTAACTGCTAACCTCATTGAGTAACTCGATGACATAACGTGTTGCTGTACTTCGAACTCCTTTTACAATTGTAAATTTTGTAAAAGCATCCACGAACACTAGGACATGTTCGTTTCGCTTCTTGCTCTTCAGGAATGGGCCTAGATGATCCAAGTGTACGGTCTTGAAAGGAACTGGTTCCATCTCGTAGTGGTGGTATTCACCCTCTTTTCGACCACCTAGCTGCTTGTTGTACGCACATTCGATGCACGTCTTTATGAATGATTTACGAAATTACGCATCCTCGGGAACCAAAAGTATTTTTGTGTTTCTTCTATGGTCTTTTCGACACCTAGATGTTTCACCTTCTCATGTATGTTTTGTATTATCTTGTACCGCATCGCATTAGGTACAACCCATAACTTGTTGTTCTTTTCTTTACGGTAAAGTCGTCCATTTTGTACTGTATATTCGTCACTTTCACCTTTACCTGCGCTCGTAACTTTGCTAATTATCTCGGGTACTCTGTCGTCTTGTTTCTGCATGCTGTAAACCCAATCGTTTGTCTCTAAGGTTATCTTCGCTATCTTCAATGATGCTGTGTAAAGTTCTTCGCTGTCCTCATGAGGCATTCTACCCAGGAAATCAACGTGCTCCATTCGCCGCCCTGGACGA
>NW_016219959.1:0-1532 GCF_001687245.7 Rhagoletis zephyria
TGAGGAAAATGTAAGCGATATTCAGCGACAATATAAAGAAAAGCGTATGTAGATGCAGTTATCTGCCACCCGTTGAAGAAAAGGTCAGGCATATGCATACATATATACACATATAGTACATATACCTATATGTATAATTTTTAGAATTATTTTCATGAAAAATTTTTTTCATTATTTATTTATGAAAATATAGTTTATTATATAATATAAAACATATAAATAAAAATTTAACATTTTATATAAAATTCACAAAAATTCAAAAAAATCTCATCCCAAAATTTTTCGTATATGCAGTTCTGCAGCGCATTCAATTTCAGTCTGATGAAGTGCAAGTTTCAACCGACTACAAAATCGCATTGATTTTTGAGAACTTTTTTAAGGCGGAATTTTGCACTTTTATCCAAATAAGTATGAATTCTTATGAAATGAAATGCGGGACGCCGTTAGCAACAAACTTTCAAAAACTCAACGCCAGTTTTTGTAAATTGCACTTGTTATAAAAAATTCCGCAAAAGCAGTCTGAATGGGCTACAAAACTGCGCACTCGAAAATTTTCTAGAAATTCTGAAGAAAAAGTTAAAAATTTGGATACAATATTCTTGAATTTTTGTGAACTTTATATAAGTTGTGAAACTTTGATTTATATGGTTTATATTACAAAATTTTCACAAATAAATGAGGCAAAATTTTTTCATGAAAATACACAAAATTATTAAAGTACTTTTCTTCGAGAACTGCAATCTTTGTTTACAGCTGGAAGCAATAGTTACTATATATTTTTTTTTTATGTTATAATCTTTTATCTCCGCTCTTACTCTGGTTTCTGCTGTTAGTATAAATCGTAATGAATTTCGTCTTCAACTTTTCCACNAACTTTCAAAAACTCAACGCCAGTTTTTGTAAATTGCACTTGTTATAAAAAATTCCGCAAAAGCAGTCTGAATGGGCTACAAAACTGCGCACTCGAAAATTTTCTAGAAATTCTGAAGAAAAAGTTAAAAATTTGGATACAATATTCTTGAATTTTTGTGAACTTTATATAAGTTGTGAAACTTTGATTTATATGGTTTATATTACAAAATTTTCACAAATAAATGAGGCAAAATTTTTTCATGAAAATACACAAAATTATTAAAGTACTTTTCTTCGAGAACTGCAATCTTTGTTTACAGCTGGAAGCAATAGTTACTATATATTTTTTTTTTATGTTATAATCTTTTATCTCCGCTCTTACTCTGGTTTCTGCTGTTAGTATAAATCGTAATGAATTTCGTCTTCAACTTTTCCACTCTTTTATTTTGTATTTTGCAGTTACAATGACGAAGCAAACAGAGCGTCGCGCTATTGTCGCCCTCAAGTGATCACACTCGCCTCGAAGGCCATGGCCAATAGTGCGGCCGCCGCCTTCGCCAGCCATCAGCTACAACAGCAGCAGCACCAGCAACAGCACTATCAACAGCACTATCAGCATCAGCAGCAGCAACAACAACAGGCGCGTCTGCCCATCACCGTCACCGCTGGTGGCTGTGGCA
>NW_016219960.1:0-1532 GCF_001687245.7 Rhagoletis zephyria
TCGCGACGTACCATAAAATTCATATTATGAATATTTACAGTATTCAAAATTAGTTGATTGTGGTTTCAAGTATTCTTAACATTTATTTTGGTGTTTAAAGTTTACGACATACAACAATACGACACTTACGATACGGTTATCTTATAGTGCACTTCTAAAAATTGTTTCGTATAGGAAACTGGCTGGTGGCCCAGTTTCAAAAATTTTAAGCACTTAAATACCGCAGTTACATAAGAAGTAGGCGTGTTTCACATGATAAAAATATAGTAAGGTAGAACCGCTGAGAGTCACTTTTAAAATTCTTGACGTTTCCAAACAATTTAATTTTTAAATTTACTCACACACATTTTCATTTTCAATCTCAAGCAACAACAATTTCGAACAATTTCATTTTTTTATTATCACTTTTATATGATTTTAAAATGTTGGCAAACTTCAAAAAAAAATCATGGCCGACAAAATGAGAGAACGGTTCTACCTTGCTATATTTTTATCATGGTGTTTCATGCTCGATTTCAAAAATNATAGTTGATTGTGGTTTCAAGTATTCTTAACATTTATTTTGGTGTTTAAAGTTTACGACATACAACAATACGACACTTACGATACGGTTGTGAGAATACCCCAATCATTTATCTTATAGTGCTTATAGTGCACTTCTAAAAATTGTTTCGTATAGGAAACTGGCTGGTGGCCCAGTTTCAAAAATTTTAAGCACTTAAATACCGCAGTTACATAAGAAGTAGGCGTGTTTCACATGATAAAAATATAGTAAGGTAGAACCGCTGAGAGTCACTTTTAAAATTCTTGACGTTTCCAAACAATTTAATTTTTAAATTTACTCACACACATTTTCATTTTCAATCTCAAGCAANTTCAAAAATTTCAGTATCTTGCCTAGAGAGATGGTAAGAAATATAGAGTTTAGCTGTTACAAATGGCCGTTTCGGCAGCAAATCTTAATAAACCCTTGTGCACAAGTTGTGACCAAGTGTGCTTGGAGGTATTGTTATACTCATTCCCAACTTAATAAAGACAACCAAATATAACAAGTTTTAATGCACATCACTTCACAAACACTTACATTTCATATTTAGGTTGTGGCTCGCGCTCCGGTCGACGAGAACCACGCGCAACAACAGCCCCATCAGCTACGGAATCTGCGGCAATGAAAGCCCAACAACCACGACAACTTGAGCGTACGCCTCGCATAATAGCAGGGTCGCCTACAAAGGATGGCCAGTATCCGTGGCAAGCATCGCTTGAGCTGCTACATCCGTCAATGGGGTTTTTAGGCCACTGGTGTGGCGGTGTACTTATTCATCAAAATTGGATACTTTCCGCAGCGCATTGCGTACACAAGTGAGTAGACAGCGCAATATAGTTGGTAATAGATTTTAGTATATTTAGATATTTTAACTTCTTTTTGCATTCCCTTTGCAGTGATCTCTTCAACCTACCCATACCACTGCTATGGACAGTCGTGCTAGGTGATCACAACCGGCTCGAAGAATCTGGTTATGAACAACGTG
>NW_016219961.1:0-1532 GCF_001687245.7 Rhagoletis zephyria
TTCAAACGCAATCAATCAAACTACTCGCCGATATTGGCATTGAATATATGTAGATAGAAGAAGCAGCTGCTTCTGTTGGATTTTTCAGTTTGCGATTTCATAATTTTTGTTTTTTGTTTTTTTTTTTTTTTGCTTTTTGCAGTGTTTATATGCAGTTCGTTGGGTGTAAAGAAACCCGCAAAAAAACTCATGCTTACCTGTTTTTTTTGGGAAATTATTTTGCAATTGTATTTAGTTGTTGCTCTTATATGTACATATGTATGTACAGTACATATGTTACACCACATTAAAGTATCTACCCGTCCAAATAGAGCCATTGCTATTGCCGCTCTTAATTTATGTTTAATCATAAATTTTGGAACTCACATACATTTAAAAAATTTATTACCCGTTGCCTACAGTTTCTCTGGCAGCTATAGCATGCTAGGCATGCGGTTGCATTCAGCCCACCTCTGCTGCATATCAATTTCAGTATTCCCTGTTATTGTTCCTTAGATAAACTGTAGTTAAGAATGGAGTAAATTTGCAAATATTTCATTTTTCAAATTTCTGTTTTTCTTTCGTTATTTATGTATTTCTATTTTTGTTCATTTTTCGTTGCATGATAAATTCTAAAGCTGCTCAAGAGATTGGCAAGCATTAAGAGCAAATAGTTGTTACTAACAAAACTTGCAATTTGTAAAGTAGCTAACTACTACAAGCATACAACTTTTGTTTTTATCTAGAACAACAACTGTTTACGTTGCACAAATGCCGATTTTAAGAAGTTTCAGTTGTAAGAATAAAGTTCACTTTTCTCTAAATTTTTTTTTATCAATTTTATATCTCTCTCTTTATTTTTCTCCTCGAAATATGTTTTTGTGCAATCATTTCATATTTATTTATGTATACATAAATATTCATACTTCTATACATTTGTAAATACATTAGGCTGGTCCAAAATATTTTTTTTTTCAAAGCACCCCTAGAACTGAAGAACATCAAATATAAGAAGACCTGTTTTTTTTTTTTGTAATCGGCTAGACTTTGAAATTTTCCATATATTTTATATGGCGAAATACAATTTTAAGTAGAATTGATATAAAATCGTTAAGAATAGTAACTATTTTCGACCGGATAAAACATATTTCCCTTCAGAAATCTTCAAATAATACAATTATGATGCGCACTTAACTTTAGCATTTTATTAACTACTTTTTCATAACCGTAAATCTCATCTGGGTCATTCCATGTAAAAGAGGAAATCGACATAAATTTAAAGATTACACCGTGCGACAAAAACAAAAAGATTTCGAAACACATGAAGCAATCAATATACTCACGAAATTGTGGGCCAAATATAGTAAAATCGCGTTTTTAGTTTTTCTCTTTGACTTTAGGTCTTCTTTTAAGGATATTAATTCGAAAAAATTATTTTAAAAAATCATTTCAACGTAGAAAAGTAATATTGGCACCAAGTGAAAGAGAAAATTCTGTAGAATAAAAAAAAAAAATTAAAATTGTTTGGTTCACAAGGACGAATAGGTATTAAA
>NW_016219962.1:0-1532 GCF_001687245.7 Rhagoletis zephyria
GCCTTGCGCGGCTGAGTTCCACGCCCTCTTGACGCCTGACAGGCGAACGCTAGTAGTAAAGGTAATTTTCNTCCACGCCCTCTTGACGCCTGACAGGCGAACGCTAGTAGTAAAGGTAATTTTCTTTGCTGTACTTATTTCAGTTTTTAAAATGTTTGTTGGCTATTTTCTGTTTTGAACTTAATTTTTTTACTTTTCGAGAGGGGTACCTATGAAGAACAAGTTTTGAAATGGTTGGAAGAAATATCGTTGAATGGAACCTATAGTGAGAAAAATTTAGAAGATTTCAGTGAATGCGCCTTATGAATAAAAACTAAGCAGTTGCTTTTTCTGAAGTTTTCAAATCTTTTGATTGATTTTTTCAAATAACTTTACGTAGAAGCTCTGAAATTTTAAGAAAAGAGCAATTCCTTAGTTTTTATCCATAAGACCCAATGTGACACAAAAAAGTCGATTTCATTTGTAGGTACAAGTCACAATAGAAAAGATAAACAACTAATTCCATTTAAATTTTAAAGTAAATACGAATATCTTTAAGATAACAGAGGTTTACAAAAAAAAGCTTATGCATATTAAACCAAACCTATGTTGTTCGACAAGCTGAATGCGAATCCGAAGTCCGTTAGTCTCCACCACGTCAGGTTCGTGGTCAGTTGAAGGTCAAGTAGGGAAAAATTCATTGAATAAACCTGAAAATTCATATACATAAGGTTTTACATTCGCTGAACCCGAATCCGAGGTCCGTTAACCTCCATAGTATCAGCTTCGAGGTCATTTGAAGGTCAAATAGGACATAACTTTAAGATAACACAGGTTATTGAGCTTGAGGCCGTTTTTTTAATGAAAACTTATTGTCGAAAAGCAACAATAATTTGAAAAAATTGTAGAAGTGGTAGCTATTTCGGAAATCACCATATTTCCTCATCCGTTCCGTTTTTTAATGAAAACTTATTGTGGAAAGGAACACAAGGAGCCGAATCCGAGGTCCGTTAACCTCCATAGTATCAGCTTCGAGGTCATTTGAAGGTCAAATAGGACATATCTTTAAGATAACACAGGTTATTGAGCTTGAGGCCGTTTTTTTAATGAAAACTTATTGTCGAAAAGCAACAATAATTTGAAAAAATTGTAGAAGTGGTAGCTATTTCGGAAATCACCACATTTCCTCATCAGGGGTCTTTCAGTAGGATTCGAACCGACGATCCCACTGACTCAGCCAGTTGCCTACGCACGGTGCTAAGTTCGCCTTGTTAATTCTTGTTGCTTATTTCCACTATTTCACTTGTTAAGCCAACTACAATCAAGCGCAGCTATTCCGCAGCAATTCACTTGATCATTTGGTTGTTGTTTTTTTTGGTTTTTGTTAATATCTTTATTATAAGAATGTTTAACTTTTAGGTGGGCTCGTCCTTAAGTTATTTGTTTTTGTTATTTTATGGCCTTATAACAATTATATTCCACAATTTTTATTGAGCTTGATTCCGTTTTTTAATGAAAACTTATTGTGGAAAGGAACAACAATTTAAAAAAAA
>NW_016219963.1:0-1532 GCF_001687245.7 Rhagoletis zephyria
CGCTCTTCAAATGGCCATTCATTCCACTGCCGTTGCAGACAAAGCTGTAACTTCCATCCGGTTCTCTGCTGGAGCACCGCTCGTGGAAGACCTCCTCCGTGGAGACGATCATCTTCTGGAGGAGGTGCTCGGAGGGACAATCGAGTGCGGCGGTGGGAATCCGCCCCTTCAGGCAGCCGAGGAAGGTGCAGTAGGTAGTGCACCAGTCCTTCTCCAGCTTCTCGGGGCCCTTTTCGTCCCCGTCATGGACTTTGGCGATCTCCAGCGGATTGAAGCCGTCGCCGGCCGCCGCGGTGCAGCCTATCTGCAGGTCCTTGTAGGCGACGAAGCACACCAGGTTGAGGGTGTTGGTGAGATTGAGGCGGAAGGGCGGGGCGGCAGATTGGGCGGCCGCGCCGATGATCAGCTGCTGATTATTGTTGCCGTTTCCGCCACTTCTGTTGACGTCGTAGTCGGCTCGGCCGGTGACGATGGCCATCACCGCTGAATAGATGGCACAGCTTAGCAGGTAGTGGAAGGTGGTGCTGGGCATTGTTTTTTGTTTGTGAATGCAAAAATAAAATAGATGATGATGAGTTGAAGATTACTTATTTGTAAAAGTTACGTAAAATATTATGAACTAATTAACAAGTCCTTTTGTGAAAAGTTCAGCAGCTGTGGTGGTGGTGATGACACTGACGCTGAGGAGCACGTATTCACAACACACAGCAGCCGTTATTTCTTGTGTTTGATTGGGATGATCAAAGTGAGCAGCAGAAGTTGGTGTAGTCGTAGTAGTGGTGGTGCTCCGCTGAAAGTACCACTGTTCCAAAAAAACAACCGCCCGCTGCCTGCAGTTCAGCATTGCCAGTGTGTTTGGGGAACAGCAAGCACTAAAAGTCGATCAAAGCGGGAGGAGAAGGAGGACAAGGACGCGGAAGAAAGGAAAAAAAATTGGGAATACAAAGAAGAGAGAGAGAGAGAGAGAGATAAAGAGGAGCTGGTGGTGGTGGTGGACAGCTGTGACAAGTGTTTACGCTGTGAACTACCGCTACCCAAACTGTGTGCTGAAAGAACTCGGTCGGGAGCAGAAGAAGAAGAAGAAGAAGTAGGTCACTTCGGCGCTGGTCCTTTTTTGGCTGATGCAGTTTCAGCTGACTGGCAAGTAACTCTGACTGCCTGCTCTCTCTCTCTCTCTCTCTCTCTCAAAAGAACCATACCCGTCGGTCTTTTGCCTGCTCTGCTCTCGGTGTCCCTGTTCCAAGTGAAAGTCTCGTTCTCTCCCAGTTCTATGTGCATTCTAGACTGAGGCATCTTTTCTTTTTCCTCTCTTTCTACTCTCTATCTCTATCATCCACTCTCGCTGTCTGTCTGTCTGGTTACCATTGACGACCACTGCGACGACCAGCAGTCTGGAACTGTGTCTCGCCCCTTTGGTAATAACCAGTGACTAGCCCTCTTTGTCTGGCTTAGCTCTCACTTTAGCCCTGTCTGTCTGTCTCTCTGGCAGTTTGCAGCAGTTTTGGCCAGTCAGCCTTGTCTCACTGACTCAC
>NW_016219964.1:0-1532 GCF_001687245.7 Rhagoletis zephyria
GTTTGAGTCAGAATAGTGAAGTGGAAGTAGATTTGCAACACTTTTTGCCGGCAATAATCTTGCTGGGCTCAGTAATGTTGCTAAGCGTTGGTGTCTTAATTTTAGAGGTGATCTATTACAATTTGGAATACGGTTTGAAATTGGCACGATTTTGCCCGAGCATTTTGCCAAAACACAAAATCGAATTTATTAACTGAGGAGTGTCCGAAAACAAAAAGAGATGGAAAGCATTGCGAAAAATTAATAACTTGTTTTTGTGTTAAAATGTACCACCATCCCTCCAAAGCTTTTTTATTCAATAAAGTAAATTTTCAATTGAAATAACTGTGAAATTATTGAACCCAGATCATCCGAACCTACTCAGAATGAGCTTTAAAATAGGTTTGCAAGTAACTTGGAAGTGATCTTGGTTTGTTTTGAGATATCTACTTAATCTTTAAAGATCCTGGCAAGACATAATCCAGCTAACTATCAATCCAGACGGGACATAATACAGACGTTACAATATCCCGACCAAAAAAAAAAAATACAAATAACACAATATTCAAAAAAGGCAAAATCCCGAAACTGTAAAAGCTGATAAGACAAAATTCAGACAAGGAGCCTAAGCCTCTTCCCTACGAAATCCTCGGCAAACATTTGTATCACCAGGACGAAAGGGTCTGGCTACAGCTGGGTATTCTCGTCGATGGCAAACAAATTCTGACGGTAAACCACCGGAAATTTCTCGGAGCCAGCTCTCTTTCTCGGCACACACAACCACAATTGCCAACAAAGTACAGAGTTGCAGCAAACTCCAGAATTTCTCAATTCGGCAGTCCTTGGAACAAAGACAAAGAAATGGTGTTGCCAAGGTACAAGGCAATTGGGCGTCCAGTTCTAAGGTCGCCGAGGATGATTAGGACGCAGTGGACGAAGCTATAGTCATGCCACAACACAGAACTTTGGACATATATGGAATGCCTTCTGATGTCACCAAAATATCACGTCCACAGTTAAGCCTAAAGTCTCCCGGTAAGAGGTGCAATATCATGCTCAGCAAGCAGTTCCTGGTCCTACTAGCACCCTGTCCTTTAGACGTCAGTACCCGAACAGACACTTGCTTGAGTTGAAATACGACGTCCAGCAGTATGTGTAGCACCACTGGAGCTACGACTGTACAGGCAGGCTATTAATGGCATTTAGAGATAGGCTGTTATCAACTACATATACTCCAGTTGCCTGAATGCCGTCATCAGTTCGACTACCAACTTTTTGGCCGTGGCTTCAAATCCTGTGGAACGGACGTTATTTGTTTTTTATCTTTCTTCTTCATTTTTAATATTTCCTTGGTAGAAAAAGGTAATGCGCCCATTTTCTCACTGAGTATTTATAGTTTCGTAAAGCGATAGTGTAGAGTGTAGATAAATTCTTGCATCTTTCCGTGTAAAGTTTATAGGGGCTACCCTTACTTTATGCATTCCCAAACCTTACCTTTTCCCACTGGGAATCTTTGCTTTCTTGTCCCACTGGGTTACTTCTTAATTATATGT
>NW_016219965.1:0-1532 GCF_001687245.7 Rhagoletis zephyria
GAATAACGAAAAAATTATCAGAACTTGTATTTTTATTATGAAGCTCATTTTCGTGGAACACACTAAAAGTGAAGTGATCCCAATTCACTCCGAAACACCTCACTTTTAGTGTCTTTTCACTTCGCTAAAAAATTTTGCAAACAGCAGCACTGGGCAGCAGCTGCATCCGGACCATCAACTATCAGCTTAGTGCCAAATTTGAAAATTAGGTGCCATTTGAAGTAAAATACGTGGATCAAACAAAATATGTGCCTGTACAGAACCTGTCTGGATTCAAGGTAAATTTTACCTACAATTAAAGCAATAATTATGCGAGAAAGGATAAAAACAATGTCTTGTTTCATCTTTCAAGTTTCTGGTGCTCTGCTAGTTTTGCCAACTTAAAATTAATGCGTTTGTATAAATCATATTCACTTGTAAAAGTACAATATAATCAAGCTTAAAGTCACATTTACTCAATCAAACTTTACGTTGACATAAGAATCCTCAACGGCACGTAAGCATACGCCCCTTTGTGAAATATGTAAATGAAACGTTAATAAGGCGTACTCGTAAAATACTAAATATAAGGTTTCCAAAATACATTTGTGTATGTATTGTATGTACTTGTGTACGTAAGTTTGCTTGTGGTGATGTTCTCCTCGCCTCCTGGGAAATCGACAGGTTGCGAACAATCTTGTTACAGTTTTATGTTTTTACTGTTTGCATTACATACGTACATATGTATATTTATTCAATACATCTATACCGTTACATTTTTTAATTCATTATGGCCTACGGCTTTGTTTGTTCTACTCAATTCGCCTCATTTGGTATAATTTTTGGTAGCATCGGTAAAATCACGAGCAGATTGAACGAATTATTGACAGCTTAAAAATAAGAGCAATGTGAACAGATGATTAGGGAAAATGAAGAAATCAAGTTGTATTCAAATGCGATTGTCATAGGTATTGAATAGCTGGATTTCACAATTGGAGGGCGCTGTTGGCGGGCGGGCCGTCTTCCAATGCCACTCAGAGGCGATAAGACCAGACCGAATTTGTGCGGAGGAAAGTTTCGAATTTGTGTCAACTGACAGTCTGTCGCTTCAGGAGGTGTGTCTAATCTGGATTAAATTGACAAAACAGAATACAAAAAATTAATTTGAATAATAATGAAGAGGCTCATATAATTTCATCTAGCTACATATGTATGTATGTATGTGAAGTGTGCATGTTCTCGTTTGTACCCAGTAGGCCGCCAGGTAGTGCAAATTATTAATACTTTCCATCTCACTTTTCATCTGCGGAGCCTAACAACTTCCATGACTATTCTCTATGACTAACTCACAGCGATGGCCGCCATCGCATGAATGACTTTGTGTAGTACAAAAAGCATTAGAGTGAAATCGTTTGTATTCGATCGTGCGTCCATGCTAACACACATGCTTTTCTATGTGACCGGTCATCTGATCTGATACACAGCAGCTACAACTGAGTACGTTGCTGCTCACTACCTAACTTTGTTATCTACTCGCTTCGTATCAATTTATT
>NW_016219967.1:0-1532 GCF_001687245.7 Rhagoletis zephyria
AACTTTTTCATGCCAAGTATAAATAAATTCTCCAAAGGGCTAAAAAAAGTGCTAGGGGAAATTTTAAATTTATCTGGCCAAAAAAAGTATGTGCTAGCTAAATCTAGGCACCAAAGGACTAAAACGGCAACACTGGTTATTTGTACTAGAAAAATTGCTACTTTAATAGTAGAAACGTTTAATGCCAAAGTACCATCTACAATATGATATTAATTGATATGATATAGACACCCTTTTGAAATTTGGACAGATTTTTAACAGCAATTTCCAAAATTTTTTCACATAGATTATCAGCATAATGAAATAATATAAAGTGTGCCAGCCAGTTTGATGCCTACTTCAAAACTAAATTTGAGATTGTCATTTTCCATTTTTTCAATTCTGGCATTAACCGNGATTTCGGCTTAGATCCTCATCCTGAGGGACTGAAAACATTAGTATTGCAACGTTACATATAGTCGTTTAAAGTACAAAACCGCGTATCGTCATTCTGCAAAACTGCGTAACTGACATATCATAGTACTATGAATATATGAAGCATAAGATGAATAAAACAAACATTTGCTGCCAAAAACTGGATTTGCTCATGGTGCCACTATCGATGGTTTTGCAGCACTACTTTTATCCAGTACTTTCGATACTCGGTACCGAATTATTTATATTTCTAATAGGAACGCATAACAGCAAAAAATAAGAAATAAAAGCGGTTTAAGGGAGCATCGCCTGTCAAAAGCGGAATGTAGTATACTCAGAAAAAAGCCAGCTAACTATTTATCTTAACACATAATTTTGTGATAATAACGAAATAATTTAACTTTAACCAAATCATGTATCAATGGCGGATATAGGATTTTATTAAGGGAGGGGCGATTGTCAAATAATGTTAAATTACATGCATCTAACTTGATTCACAGCGGAGTGACTAATCACAGAGGAGTGACCAATAGAGCTTCGAGCAATTACTATGAAGTGCGAAGTGCCGGGACTTAATTATTTATTTTAACCGTTGAATACAAATGTTTTCACAAAATACGCTCTTATAATAAAAATTAATAAGAACGGTAATGAACGGTTATGGAATTGTTTTTAATTTTTAGTATCTTTTTCAATTCATTAATAGTTTTATACGTCTGGTTACACAGTTGAGTGTGAAACTTTCTACGTTCACCGCGGAAGTAGACAGAAAGTAGTATCAGAAAGTTCGATTCGACATACATACATATAGTGCTTATCACAACTGTACGACACCCACATATTGACAAGATATCACCATTTATCTTAATATGTTTTAATTTTAATTATTATTTATTTAAATATAGTATACTTTTAAGAAAAACCATTTTCTCCATATAAAAAAATCGTCGACAATTGCCAAAAATCAACGGCAGGTCCCAGTTACTTTAAACTTGCAATAAAATTTAATTGGCTAAAAACTGCATAAAAACTGAACTAAAAGTTCGAAATTTTTAAGAAAGTTTGTTGATTTTTTTTTTCAAGTATATGGTTTTTGTTTAGGGCTGCCAGATTTTTTA
>NW_016219968.1:0-1532 GCF_001687245.7 Rhagoletis zephyria
TTTTCGTACAGACTGAAACGAGAAAAAATTGCAAAACCCTCCAACCAACCAACTAAACTTTGAATGAAAAAAAAGAAAAAAAACGAAAGAGGGAAATGCCACGAACTTTTAGGCACTGACTCAGGCTGACTTCTTTTTCAAGAGAATGAGAGACTTGTTTGCAAGAAAATTTTAAGGAGAAAAGGAAGCAAAAAGTAGTTAAAGTGTGCTTTCAATTCGGGCTAAAGTGAAAAGTAAATGTAAAAGTAGTTGTAGAATTGAGTAGGAATAGAAGAGAGGGGAAAATGTCAAAAGGCAAATTCTGGTTTTGCTGCTAAAATAGTGCCAGTTTGTGTACCATCTTTTTTGTTGATTATTTTATTTTGAAAACTTTGATGACTTTTTGATTTGGACATTTTTACAAAAAAGCAATTTATATAAAACATTTTTTAAAAGTTTGAAAAATTGTTTCTCTTTGTTTATCTAGGTTTAAAAGGTTTTTAATTAATAAATTTTTAAATTAACATTTGGTTTATTTTAAAAAAGTTTATTCAATAAAAAATATTAAAAATTGTTTTTTATTTTTAAAATTGTTTGATTGGTTCATAAAAATCATTTTTTTTCATTTGCCACAAAAACGGCAGCAGCTGCTGAAAAATCAAATCAATTTAAAAAATGTTTCTGTTTTTTTCAATTTTTCAATTTCATTTTTTTTGCTGCAGCTGCATTTGTTTTTGGTTTCCCCTCCTATTTTTAGTGCAAAATCGTTTGTCCCTTGTTCATTAATTTTACTTTTATCATTATTATTAGGTGCTCGTTTAGCGGTAGATCGAAATTAATGGATCGAAGACAAAGCTGAATGGTTTTTGCTCCTGCTATTCAGTGGCTGGAAATGAGCTGTACGACTGCTGTACAGTAGTTGTACGGTAGTCTTTTTAGGTGGTGGTGATGATGATGATGTTGATGACGAAATTGGAGCCCCTTATTTTTCTACTACACTTACATTCGTTTTTTCAATCATCAAATCTAATTAAAAACTTCTGATACAGGGTGCTGGCTTTTTGTGAACAACTTTTAACATGCAGATTGAGGATGTCTTAAAAGGCAAAAAATTAAATGTTTTTTGCATTAGATAGATTTTTCAAAAAGATTACACAACATTTTTATTTTTGAATAATTTTTTATTAATTGTTATATCTCAAGTTTGTTCTAAAAAGTAACTTTTTTTTCTTACACACAAACACATCTTTCATTTTCATTCATCTTTATTTTCTGAATCCTAAATCCTTGTAAAAAGCCCTTCAACATCCTCTCCCCATTTTATTTATTACCACCTCAAAAAGAAGAAAAAGAAAGCCAGCACACAACAAAACAAAAAACAGAGGAACTCTACAGCGTCCGCCTAAATTGCGTCACTAAAGAGTGAACGTCGACGAGAAGAGAAGAGGCGAGGTTGTGCAACTTCTCAAAGGAGAAAAAGGCTGATGGGTAGGCAAAGAAGGCGAAGGAGAAAAAATAAGATCTCCCCAGCAGCAGTACTGCCAACAACATTT
>NW_016219970.1:0-1532 GCF_001687245.7 Rhagoletis zephyria
AAATCGTTACAGCTTTAGACTGCGAAAATGCTGCTGAAGAGCTAGCCTCGAATGAATGATGGAATAAAAAGGCAGCCAGCCAAACGACAGAAAGTAATGGTATTATTTATCAGCTACACCGATGTCTAACAAATTGTAAGAGGCATTGAAGTTGGGTTCTATTTGAAGCAGTAGCAGACATTTAATGTAATCATATCTCCTGCCTGATGACAGCAGGGGAGACATTTGCCATATACTTATAAGGCTGCCTGGCGCATAGGGAACAGAAAGGTTATATTTGGGAAAGTTACTGAGAACTCGCAAGAACTGCAGTTTCTTGAACAACTCAGGGAAAATAATGAGTATACCGCAGACGTAACAAATGATCTATGAGGCAAGCGACGCCACTGTGGAGTCTCAATGTCATTATGGCTGGGTACAACAAAAAACGAACTGAGGAATTTTNTGAGCCTCATCTCACACACTTGTTGAGGTCATTTCAATTTGTCTCTGAGTGGAATCTTTAAGACCTCATACAAGCCGTAACACGACGGCCATCGATATTTCAGTGAAAACTAGATGTTCTTGTGCTCTTAAGTTACATATAAGGCCAGATTTGTTTATTGTCTTCCTCCATGAAATCAAAAATAGGCAACAATTTTCTTATACACCTTTCAATTTGATTTGATAGGGTTTTTACCTTTCTCTTATTGAAAAATGAAAATCAAAAAAATTACAAATATTTACCAACAAACAAACATTCCAGACGGTCATTTATAAAAAATGCGGCGAAAAGTTAAAAATTAATTTACCCCAACTGGCCATAAATTAATTTTCACGTAACGCCTTTTAATTTACGCCACCAAAAACCCAACGTGAAAACACAAGCGGAATGTGTGCGAGAGTGAGAGTATGTACGAGCTGTATGAGTATAAGTGCCAAAATTTTGTGCCATATACATATACACATTTATGTCCATTATAGTGGGTTAGTATATATGGCAAACATTTTCATAAAATTGAATAATCCAAAGCGGACAAGCAGTACATTACACCGGCGAAAACGAGGTTAATGTGACTGTATTCTAGGCCTGTAAAATTTCCAATTAGTTTAGCTCTAGCCTCATCAAATACTTAAAGCGCCAAGTGCGCTTGTCGCTCATTGCAGACAACGTGTTCAATTTTTAAGGACTGCACTGAATGCTTAACTGCTTAGTACTCATATTAGGCTTATTATTCGCATCGATTCTTTCTGAAGTACAACCAAGTTTATAAGCAAATTTTGTTATTCAAACAACGGTATGAGCTCCAAAATTAAACTCTATAAAATTTTATCACAAGCGGTATATCGATAACGATAAATATAAAAAGTCGTTAAAAATATCGATAAGTTAACCTATATTGATGTTGATAGCAAGTATGTATTTAAATTTGAGTTTTTTCTATTCGTTATGCTTTTTGTCTATTGAAGAATAAATATTCATTTTTTAACCGACTTCTAAAAAAGGAGATCATTAATTCATCGAAATATTTTTTTTTATGTATAATACCGCA
>NW_016219971.1:0-1532 GCF_001687245.7 Rhagoletis zephyria
TCGTGTTTACAATTTGTAACCAATCTCACGAGTGGTTGTTAAATTTTTTTAAATCAAACAATCACATTTTTGAGATGAAAAAAAATGAGAATGCACACTCAATTGATTCAATCATTACACAGCTCTGGTATCCCCATATATATATGCTACTTTCTGATACATTTAATATATGGTACATACGGGTACAAACAAAATAGTAGCATTTACATATGCAAATGCATATCTTGTAAAAGACTGTTAGTGCTGAAAATATTATCGCACACGTCTGTTCACTAAAATTTTTCTACAAGACTGGAAATATTACAAAAAGTCCACTGCTGTATAGTAGTCAAATCTATACTATATATAAAATTAAAACCCAAAAAAAACGTGAGAGCAAAACAGCCGTTGTACTGGGTCGATTTCTATGATTCAAGTTTTAAAATAACATATTTCTACCACAGTGGTATTTTTAAAATGAAATTTTAATAATAGGTATGTTTGATTAAAGTATTAAGTTGATCAACAATACCACGCATTGCTAGACCGTTTGCCTTTCACACGTTTCACGCNACTGTTAGTGCTGAAAATATTATCGCACACGTCTGTTCACTAAAATTTTTCTACAAGACTGGAAATATTACAAAAAGTCCACTGCTGTATAGTAGTCAAATCTATACTATATATAAAATTAAAACCCAAAAAAAACGTGAGAGCAAAACAGCCGTTGTACTGGGTCGATTTCTATGATTCAAGTTTTAAAATAACATATTTCTACCACAGTGGTATTTTTAAAATGAAATTTTAATAATAGGTATGTTTGATTAAAGTATTAAGTTGATCAACAATACCACGCATTGCTAGACCGTTTGCCTTTCACACGTTTCACGCATCAACAAACCACATACATATTTCTCTCTATTCTCTTCTCTTTTTATACTCAGCTAGCACAGCGCAAAAATAAACAAGTAAGAAAGTCTAAGTTCGGGCGGAGCCGAACATTAAATACCCGGCGCAAATATTAAATAAATGTTTTTCCACCTTTTCGAAACCTACCGCTAGATGGTTAGCCGGGGTGTATAAATTTTGAGTAAATTAGCGTCCTTAAAGTTCGAAATATTGCAGTTTCAAGCATTTCTGAAATTTACCGTTATATGAAAAGCGGCCGGAATTTTAGTCNAAGCGAAATTTATGTAGAAGCAGCGCTACGAACAAAGCGAAATTTATGTATGTACACAATGCTGGGCACACCAACACAGTCTCACTTATAGGTTTATATATAAAAGTTTGCGCAATGCGCAGGTCCGTTATTCTTTTCTTGCAAAATTGGGCGACAACAACAGCGAAAACAACAAGCAGCGTAAACAAACATAAAATTGAAATGAAGTGAAGCGATTTCAAACCAATTGTAATCGATAGCTTATTCAAAAATACATTTACTGTTAATTTTAACCAAATTTTTAATCATGCCTTTATGTCGAAAAGCCACAAAATCGGATTTTTAACTGCGGAAAATTTTTCCGAAATTTTCATTTAAACTCGCTATATCTCAG
>NW_016219972.1:0-1532 GCF_001687245.7 Rhagoletis zephyria
GGCCCTCGCGTAGTTCACATCCGACGCCCAGTACTTCACAATGCTGGTAGAGAAATTAGGTACGTTCATGGCTGCGAAACAGCCAACAGAATCGCAGCAAAGTTGCCGATGAACACGTAGGTGAAATTAAAATAGTCCAATAGTGTACTTAGGAAGATAGGTTTACACTCGTAGATAGATAGATAAGTAGATTTGTTAGAGGACGCGCACTGCGACCTTACATGTATTATGCCCTCAGAGCTCATCACAACACCTCGTCCATCCCCCTAGTGCTCTGCTTAAACCACTCAGTTTCGAGGGTGGTAGAGAGTGAATAGGCGAAGCCTCCGGTTACAGCCTGCCCATATATGTTCGTCTTCTCGCCGTGAGGTTTCTGGTGCCCTCTGCACTAGTCCCTAGAGTATGCATATGGGCCCGCAGCCTGCAGTGACCCGTTAGCAGTAATGTTATAAATAAGAAATTCGTCTTGTGGAGGGTGATTAGTTCCCTGGATTATTTCAGGTTATAACTCCCTAGAAGTTCTTTCGTCTGCCTTAGTTCAGACGTTCCCTTCGAGTGTGTTCTACTTAGCTGTCGTTCTTCTGCTCTGAACTCCTTCCCTGATGGTATGAGGGCCGACTGCAAGAAAGGACTCTCTGCTCCTATAAGTCGTGTGGCTGCTGCTTCTCTTGCTAGCCCATCAGCCTCCATCGTTTCCATATCGTTTTTTCTCACCACCATTCTAACCTAACCTAGCCCTCAGCTATTTAACTTATTTGAGCAGCTCGTAAACAGCCGCAGACGATTCTTTAAGGGTTGTTCAACAAAAACAAATGGAGCCAGATTCGAACTATGTATTTCGANATTTGAATCAGTATTCTTCGGGTCCAATAATTGGACATTGCGCCTAACTAAAAAAAGGAGTAAAAACTCAAAATAAATTATCATTCTTAAAAATTCCACTGAGTACTTTTAGGGTTCCCGTTTCAATTATTTAACTTTTTCTTTTCGCTACATAGACTTAGACCATTCGCTTCCAGCTTATTATAATAACCGCAGGCTGTAGAAAGAAGTAAAGACTACCTTTTGCCACACCATTATACGCTGCACCTTTAAACTGATAATGCTTATTCGTGTATTCGCCAAGCAAATGATTGTCTACTGTTTAGTTACACTTTCTAGAAGGAAGCAGAAGGCCAATGAGGACAACGACCAACTACTACATAGTAGGAAATAGAGGTAAAAAGCCTGCTACAACGGGTAGAAGCGCATGGTTGCTTGTTTTGCTGCTGCCGACGCTATTTATATTATTATTACTACAATTTGGTGGTTACCTGGACGACCAGAAAACAGGAAATTATAAACAAATCTATGTGGATATGCGTGGTGTTTGTAGTAGTGCAAAAAAAACAAAAAAGAGCAACAAAAATCATACAATCAGACAATGCGGACGAAGTAGGATAGTTGGCGAAAATTGAAGGGAGTGAGTGAATTGTAGGGAGTGAGTATGTATGTATGTACTCAGTTAAAGCGCACGCGACTTAAGTCCGCTT
>NW_016219973.1:0-1532 GCF_001687245.7 Rhagoletis zephyria
AATTACCTCATCTCGCATTTGTATTGCAGTTGTGCAATCGTGGGCTCCAACCAGGACGTCATCGACATACATATACTGCTTCAAAATCTTTGCTGCCAATGGAAATCTCGTTTTCACATCATCTGCGAGCTGGTGTAGCGNTTCGAAGTCCACTTTCTTAGGGGGAAGCTGGCGGTGTTAAGAGCTTCAATTACCTCATCTCGCATTTGTATTGCAGTTGTGCAATCGTGGGCTCCAACCAGGACGTCATCGACATACATATACTGCTTCAAAATCTTTGCTGCCAATGGAAATCTCGTTTTCACATCATCTGCGAGCTGGTGTAGCGTCCTTATTGCCTAATATGGAGCGCAGTTTACTCCAAACGTCACGGTCTTACGTTCGTAATCCTTAAGTTCTTCGTCCGGGGATTCTCTGAAAAGAATTCTTTGAAATGGGGTATGCTCCTGATGGAGCATAATTTGCCTATACATCTTCTCGATGTCTGCATTAAATACGTACTTGAATAAGCGCCACTTTAAAAGTAAGCAAACCAAATCCGCTTGCAGAATAGGCCCGGGGTATAAGATGTCATTTAAGCTGACTCCATTTGACGTGGGACAAGACGCATTAAACACCACTCGCACCTTCGTTGTTATGCTGTCCGGTTTGACGACGGCGTGATGTGGTAAGTAATATGGCCTGTGTGCTGGTTGTTGCGCTGTTTTCCTCACGGGGCACATATGGTTGAGATCGATGTACTCCTTCAGAACACGGTCGTATTCCGTTTTCAACTCCGGTTTCCTGATATAACCGGCCTCGCTGCGCAAGAATTGCCGTGCTGCTCCAGTCCTTGAAAGGCCGAGGTTAATTTCGTCTGGGAATTCCCGACGAAAGGGTAGAGCCACCACATATCGTCCTTGCTCATTCCTCGTGGTCGTCTTCGCGTACAACTCCTCACAAAACGCATCTTCGAGGGTAATTCTCCTTCTGGTGGAAACTTCTTCTAACTCCCAAAACCGAGTTAGCTGGGGGTTGGAGTTTCTGTGCCGTAAGAGACAGAAGTAGTGAAACTCCTTGTGGTCGTGGGTGGTACTGGTCCCGTCAAGATCCAGCCAAATACCGTTTCCTGCGCTACGAGTAATCCCAGAACATTCCGTTGCACATTTTCCTTTATAACCGGTGGGTAGACATTCGCTCCAAGAATTAGGTCCACTTGCTGACTCCTGTAGAAGTTGACATCGGCTAGCCTTAAAGGGGGCAGTGAATCAAGATGCACTCGATCGCTGTTGCGAAGAGTTGGCCTTCTGTGGAGCTGAAGTTCGATGTAGTAGTGAATGAGGCGATCCTCAACTTTCATTGCCAGAAATTTGGTGCAGCCCTTTAGTGCATGAGATTGTTCGGGGCATAATCTGCATGCGAGCTGCGAAAACTGACCGTGGTGTACCGACACCTTCCTTTCGTACGTCGTATCGGGTTGGCGATTAGGTACAGGCTTTACTGTTCGTGCACTTCGGATATCGGACACCGTTTCTAACGTCTGGAACCGACTT
>NW_016219974.1:0-1532 GCF_001687245.7 Rhagoletis zephyria
AACGGATTTGCATCAAATTTTGCAAGCAGATAGCTTATGACCCACAGTGAAAAATAGGCTATTTTTTTGAAAGGGTTGCCACCTGTTAAAAAAGTTTTAATTAAATTAATACGCGGAAAGGACTGAACAGATTTGCATAACATTTCGCACAGAGATAGCTTACGACCTATGTTGGAAAATAGGCTACTATTTTAAGAGTTATCACGTATTAGGAAACTTTAATTAAATTATTACGTGGAAACGACTGAACTGATTTGCATGAAAGTATGCACACAGATAGCTTATGACCTAGACTGGAAAATAGGCTACGTTTTTAAGAATTGCCANATTAATACGCGGAAACGACTGAACAGATTTGCATGACATTTCGCACAGAGATAGCTTATGACCTATGTTGGAAAATAGGCTACTATTTTAAGAGTTATCACGTATTAGGAAACTTTAATTAAATTATTACGTGGAAACGACTGAACTGATTTGCATGAAAGTATGCACACAGATAGCTTATGACCTAGACTGGAAAATAGGCTACGTTTTTAAGAATTGCCACCTGTTGGAGAATTAAATTTTGCTCAAAGATGGTTTATGACCTGGATTGAAAAATAGGCTACTTCCTTAACAGGTTTCCCGTTCAGAACGAAATTTAGTACACTTACTACGGATTTCGGAAGTATGGTCTTAGACTGAAAGTAAGTGCGATAACTCAAGGCCCATCCCATACAAATTGGAATTTTCATATTGCATACATATCTCTGGAGGTATTTGTGGGAGAGAACTGAAACTTGGTATAGTGATATGTAGGTGAAATCAATGTTGGCATTAATCGATTGATGATTTAATTAGTTAGTTAATTCGATTAAATTCAATCTGATTAAAGTTAGTCATCATTAATTTTAATCCGACTAAACAGTTAACCGTAACCGCGATTAAAAAATTAATTTTTAATCATTAACTCTTAATTTGATCAAGTAGGTTTGGTGATTAATTAAGTTATGCTGGAATTTTCCTGTGCACACAAAGCAAGTTAATCCAGTATGGCTAAGTCGGGTTTCCTCAATCTAAGCAATTTGGTGTGCATTTTCATTAACATATATGTATACCAACAAACGTTTTACAAACTAGGTTTATAAAAGTTCCCAGTTTATGTATTACTAATAATAGCNCAGCCAGCGATTAACGATTCAAAAAATGTTATCATTAATCGTACAGTTGAGTACGACTAATACTAATTAATTTTAATCGTCAAACGCGATTAACATTTTTATCGTTAATTTTTAATAGTTAATCAGATTAACAGTTCGCCAACACTGTGTGAAATCATGTTCATATTCACGGAGAAAAATGGACGTTTTTGGAAAAGAGGCGTAGCACCTCCCATACTGACTGAAAGTTTCATATTGCATATCTCTTCAAATGTTTGGGGTAAAGCACTCAAGCTTGGTATGGAAATACATATGTATGCATGCATGTGTGTGAAACTAATCCATACTCATGGAGAAAAATGAGAGTTATTGGAAAAGGTGGTTTGGCAA
>NW_016219975.1:0-1532 GCF_001687245.7 Rhagoletis zephyria
GTGAAAACAAGTGGTGCACTGTTTTTTGGCAGCTTGTGCAGCCTCCTTGGCCCTGTCTAGCGAAGGGTGCAGTGTGAATTGCCTACTAAATAAGGCTGCGCATTTCTTCGGGTCCGACGAAGCGCGACCTTCGAAGGAGATTTCCACTCTGTCATCACGCTTCGTTGGGTTAGACAAGGACCNCGAAGGGTGCAGTGTGAATTGCCTACTAAATAAGGCTGCGCATTTCTTCGGGTCCGACGAAGCGCGACCTTCGAAGGAGATTTCCACTCTGTCATCACGCTTCGTTGGGTTAGACAAGGACCCCACGGTTGACCAGAGCTTACTCACACCAGATGTGAAGTTACAGGCCTTCAACTGCTCCTCCCACTTTTCCGCTTATTCTGATTTACCAGTTGCCCAATCTCCAAATTAAGGTCCCTCAGACGAGGGTCCCTGGGGTCGACCTGGCGTAGGTGGTCACGCTCATTTGCTAGTACAGCTGCTTCGGCCGGGGAATTTGGGCGGACTTCCGCGATACATCCGGACGGGATGAAGCGAGCCGCTGCGGCAGTGACTACCCTGCGGAACTGGCGTTCGCCAGTATGTATGTTTGTGGGTGTGGGAAGGGCGGCGAAGCTGCTCTCGGTAACTTCCGCGAAGACGTCCCAATCAATGTTGAAGCTGGTGTAGGTTCGGTGGCCCGCGGGAGCAAAGTCGGTGGGCTTATTGATCGAGATGATTATGAGTAGATGGTCTGATGCTAGTGTTAGCATGGGTCGCCATGAAATGCTATTGATCAAACCAGCGCTAGCAATTGTGAGGTCTGGCGAGCTGCTGCAGCTACCCATAATCCTGGTGGGGGCGTCGTCTTCATGGTGCAGAATGTCGAATCGTCTATCTGCTCAGCCAAAAGGTTTCCCATACGATCATTGGCCAGGCTTGAGTGCCAGAGATCTGAGTAGCGCACCTATGTCAGGGTGATATCCTGCCGGGCAGCAGGTGACAGGGGGTATATAAACGTTGAATATTTCGAGCTCGACATCGCCTGACCGGACAGCTATGCCCTGACATTCTAGGGTGGTGTCCCTCGGGTCGATGTCTTCTTCGATAAGCCGATACTGCACTGTGTGGTGTAGGATGAACGCTAGTCCGCCACCATTATCTCGTTCGCGATCTTTACGCAGCACATTGCAGGCGGCGCAACCCAATAGAGTCGAGTTGCTGTGCAACTTCGTTTCTTTGGCCGCAGCTATCAATATGCCATGCCGACCCATAAAGACTACTATCTCCTCAATCTTACTCTGGAGTCCGTTGCAGTTGAGTTGTAGGAGTTTCGTATGCCATGGGAGGCTAGTCGTGATACGGGGGGTGAGGGAGGAGTGAGGTCTACCTTGGGCCTGTTGCATCTGACGCGCTTGCTATTGCTGCCTGTTGGTAGGTGGCTGCAATGAGGGCGCTGTTGTCTGTGTCAGCGGTGCTCTACAGCATGGGTCACTGCAGTTCGAAGTCCGTTCGCGCGTGGTGCGTAGACCGGAGCATAGACGGAAGTG
>NW_016219976.1:0-1532 GCF_001687245.7 Rhagoletis zephyria
TCGCTTGGTTTGTCAAACCGCTTGTGTGGTGTATTTCGCTCTTAACACGCTCGGCAAAAAATATATTAAAAATTAAAATTTTTCACTTTACGCTATTAAAATTTAATGGGTTATAAAACTGCATACCTTAAATTTTTCTAAAAATTCTGAATAAAATGCTTGAAGTTTTCGGGGGAATTTGGTAGAGTTTGTTGAACTTTTATAATTTTTGTACAAAGTTTGAAATGTGGATTTATACGGTGCTTGTTGTAGCTAGACTTTTATAAAAAAAAATATCATCCCGGCGGAAAAAAGTGTATGTGTTCACGCTCCGACGGAACAGAAGATAAGTCGTCCAAAAATCCCCGTTGACTATGCCACATTATTAAAATCGTACTTGAATGTTTTTTTCCCACCATTTTCAAGGACAAAACGTTCGACAACAAACAGATCGGCGCTAATTTCTATAAGAATATTCATACCCAGACCACACGGAACATTTCTTCAGCATGCTGTATGGTGACAGCAGAGTCACAAGTGAAGTGAAGGCGAAGATCTCGAATACACCTCTTGCACAGATGTGCTACTTTGGGTCGACAACGCAAATCACAATTTCTGGTCTCGCTTCACATCCTCGTTTCAACGTAATACTTAGAAACGTTCCTACGAAAAAGATTAAAATGGGTATAAGTAAGCGTTGCCATTGAAAAATCCTGTAGAAGGAATGCCTGATCTGCAATGCAAAGATCTGTCGGAGAAGCGATTAGTTTAAGGCGACGTTAGAGATCAAAATTTCAAAACTTACAATCCATTCATAAATTCTTTTCGTAAATTGCGCTACCTTAGCTTATCGTAATTTAAGAAATTCGACCTTAATCGAGGCCAACCAAATCGTTGGCAATGCAAAAGGGAAAAAAACTCTCATCAAAAGTACATTGTGAGTCCTTGTCGCGGCACGCTTTGTAAATACATACAACCATTCTCTTTGGCAAATGCAAAACCCACTCAGTCCCTACAACAGACTTTTTCCTCTTTGTTGTTCCCCCCCAGCCTCACACCTCCTCCTCCTTGCCATTCGTCGATGCATCCAACATTCGGCATTCGTCCTCATTATGCGCTCGCCATTATCGTAGCTGTCAAGTGTAATGAAAAGTCCTTCATTATGCAGCATAAATATAACACACACACACACACACTAGCAGCGACATACATACCCTACAAGACAGCTGAGTATCATATGAGTACTCATATTATCATTATCCCTAATCACAAAAGTGCTTATCAAAGTCCTCATTTTCGTTCAGGCCATGGGAAAAAATTGAGTACTTTCCCCTCAATGTTGTCATCAGAAAGTCCTCAGTACTAATAGTCAAACTACTCATTTATGCCGTACTACAAAAACAAAAGTGTAAATGTGTGAGAATTTTTGCCTAAAGTGCTCAGCAATGTCTTGTAGGGTATTAACAGCAATATGTAATATTTGCTCGTACAAACATTTTACAAATAAACTAAAGAGCGAAATACACCACACAAGCGGTTTGACAAACCAAGCG
>NW_016219977.1:0-1532 GCF_001687245.7 Rhagoletis zephyria
GTCTATTCACTAATAGCATTGCGCAAAGCACAATGAGACTATAAGCTTAGATTTTTTACTGATAATATTTTTATTTTTTAAGTGAATTACCTGCGTTTTGTTTTGTTATTGAATTAAATACTATAAGTACTATACATACATATGTATGTACAGTGCCGCACTAAATTATTGACACAGGGAATTTTTTACAATGTATGTAAACTTTTTAACTTTAATTTTTCCTCTAATTTATTTATAAAAATTAGCTCATACCAACAAAGAAATAATTAAAACTCGAAACTTTGTACAAAACTCAGGAAAATTCACCAAACTTACATACAAGTTTGCAACTTTTTAATAAGATTTTCTATGAAAATTCTAAGTATGTAGTTTTATAGCCTATTTAATTGTAGTATAATGAAGTGCAACTTTTAAGTTGGAAAAAAGCGCGCTGATTTTTGGCAATTTTTCAACATAGTTTCTTTCATACGAAGAATGATCGTCAACTTTTTTGTATGAAAGCTGCGTGAAAAAAATTGCCAAAAGCAACGCGCTTTTTAGAAACTTAAAGCTTGCACTTCATTATACTACAATTGAATAGGCTATGAAACTACATACTTAGAATTTTCATAGAAAATCTTATTAAAAAGTTGCAAACTTGTATGTAAGTTTGGTGAATTTAAAATTATACCATCGTAATCCCTTACCTTGTTTAATTCTCTGTTCAGGATCTTGTGCATATGACCTTGCAAGTGCATATTTCTGTGCATTTGTAAATTCACAACAATAAAATGCCAACGGTTGCCATGGTAGCAGGCACAAAATTTGCACATGCAATTCCAAATGCAAATCCAAGACCATTTGCTCAATATCCTGAACAACCCTAATACTTTTTATTACACCGTGCGACAAAAACAAAAAATATTGCTAAACGCATGAAAAAATCTATATGTCTACCGAACTGATGTCGCGACGCATCGGAAAAAAAAAACAAAAACGCAATTCTTCTACATTTCGCGAGTGTTGTGATATTTTTGTTTGTAAATTGCACTATCGCACGGTGTTATCCTTTTAATAGCAAGTCCCTCTGCAAAATCAAATCAAATATCTTACAAGCGTGCCAACTTATTTCATTTCAAACGTGTTTAGAAACTACTTTTCTGATCAAACATTTTAAACCACTAACACGAAATCCGGAATCGGAAAGATGATGTCACTTTTTCTCAGTGTATGTTTGTCCATAAATATGTAAGCGGGCAACTGTGGCTGAGCTGTAAGAGGTGCGTACTACGATTTCGTAGGAACTAGGTTCGATCCTTGTTTCGAGCAACAGCTAAATTAGAAAAAGTTGTTTCTAACATCGGTCGGCCCTCGGCAGGTAATGGTAAATCTCCCACCATTCTGCCTTGAAAAATCTTCTCATAACGCCATTTGCCGTTCGGAGACCATCAGGACGTACATACACTAGATATGCCCGATCGAAAAAAATCGATTTTTGAATCGATTCGAATCGAAATAAATATAATGGATGCAGGAAGAAATCGTCAAAAAAT
>NW_016219978.1:0-1532 GCF_001687245.7 Rhagoletis zephyria
ACTAACTAACTGTACAATATTAATGAAAATATAACGAATTTTCATCAAAACTTTAAATTTTTTACTTAGATTTAAAAAAAATTTACAAAATTGAAGTTGCTAAGAAATAACGTTCATTTTTAATAATTCTTTTTGCTGATCTCTCTACGCATTTTTCTCCCTACAAAGTACGAGCGAACCAAATTGTTGAAAAAAAATAACAAAAAAATATATAGCTTGCAAAACATTGTGAATATTAAGTACACATATTAAGATGTAACGTAGTGAGCGTATAATTATTTGCACAACTTTATAAATCCATCATAATTTGAAAGCCTACACATATCTCCTACAGAACAGGTGCAAATTATATAACACGAAAACTAAAATCGGCTCTGATGAAAATTTTCACAATTTGAGTTGTTTCGTTATTGCAGATGACCTACGATATAAATTTTATTTTATTAATTTCTTGAGTCTTAAATTCTCAAAGGCGAGAATTTTTTTTGAATTTGAAAATAAAAATTAAACGAGAAAATAAATTGTTGGATTCTTTGCTTAAAATGCAATCGAAATGCCATTTGCCAGAACTCTCTTAGGACTTTTTAAATAAAGGTTTAAATATCTTTTCATGTCCTTTGTTGTTGTCTCTTTGTCAGCCTCNAAGCATTGGATGGCGCAAATAAAATAATCAATATAGTGACCCTGAGAAGTAATTTTCAATCACCGACATTCTGCACAAAGCAAGCACACACATTAATACAAACAAATGTGTCTAAAATCATACATATTTTCACTATGTGTGTATTTATTTATATAAATACATGTAAGTGTATAGCTATGGGTGATTCTCTACAATGGTTATAAAATGTGGACATTTTGCACAACCTCAACAATGATGGCCGTACTCTACATATTTCATTTACAAAAAATGTTCAATACAGAGCTCATTTGGTTCCAGAGTATAAAAACCCTCTTCGTAAATTTTAGCATTTTCTCACCCCAGTATTTTTTTCTGTGCACAAATTGTAGGGAATTATGTCCTCTATACATACCGGTAAAAAATTAAATGAAAATTTTCAACTTTTAATCGTGGAAAAGCTTTCAAGTTGTGTTCCCTAGTTATATTATATTTTAGAGAAATTTGCATTTCGTTGTACCGGTGCCAATTTTTGGAATTCCAAAATAACCTGCGCTAGTTTTTTTATAGTGTGAATAATTAATTTACAAAATATAAAATAATTTTCAGTAAATTTATTGTACATAATAATATTCGAGGCCTAAATATCATTGCCATTGGAAATTGCTCAACTCCACACCAATTCGGAATACTGTTGAAATGTCAGTACGGTGACGGTCAGTACCACCTAATAAAATGTGAATAAATACTAGTTTTTTTTTCAATTATTTAACTTGTAAAGACTGGGAGAAGAAAATAATTAATTTTAATATCGTGAAATAAATAAGTAATTTTCAAAAAACAAAACCGACTTCAGTTCTCATATACCGTTAATTTTTTCATGATCCAATAATCGGATCTAAACCAAATTAGT
>NW_016219979.1:0-1532 GCF_001687245.7 Rhagoletis zephyria
CGGTTGTTACTCTCGCCAAAAAAACACGTCTGCACTTCAGGGTTGCCAACAATTTCTCTTAGCTTATTATAATTTGGTTATTTTTCAAAATTTTCTGTCCTTCTGCATCAAAAACTAAATTTTGAAAAAAGTGGACTTGGCACCTTTTCACCTTTAGGTAGCGATATGAATTTACTTTTTGCCGACCCCCATTTCAAAGTGATATTATTTGCCACTTATGTTTATTTATTTAAACTTAAAGAAATGCAACAAATTTTCATTCAAATTTCAAATTTTTTTCTGAGAAATGGTAGAACTTTTTAGAATTAAAAATAAAAAAATCATGAAAATTCTCGAAGCCACGCCTGGCTTTGATCTAGATGCTCTAGGAACATATCTGCATCAAGAAGAAATTTTAGAAAAAAATTTAGCTTTGATCTCTTTTGCTACGCTTTCTTGCAAAATATATGCATGGGCTTAGACGTTGAATATTTTGCAGCGATAGGAAATGTTTTCGCATTTATTTGGTTGTTGTGTGTTTGCAAGCTATGCAATCCGTGGCGCGTGCAACGGCTTTGCAAAATTTCGAGAATACCCCTATTATATTCGGAAAATGTGCAATAATTATGTAAACATAGGCATTTCAATTATTTATAAATATCTAATACACAAAATCATAAAATATTAAATGACAATTTAGATTTGCATAAAGAATGTGACAAAGAAAAATATAAATTCTTAAAATTAACGGAAAAATAATTAACTGAAATGTATATTTACATATCTTGGCAAGCGAAATAGAATTTAATATCAATGGATGCGAATATGTGCGTCAGACATGCATAAGCATGAATAGTTCTTACATACACATAATATGTATAATAAAAACTCCTCAATAAAAATATTGCCGCCATATTCACCATATTCATTAGCATTATTTTATTTTTTGTGATAATTTTTCTTCCGTTTTCACTGAATAGCATTTTACATAAAACACTCTTCAAGTGAATTATTCTACTGGCCAATTTTTTATAACTAATTGCCAAAATGTAAACAAATTTGTTCGACAGTGCAGAGCGCAAAAATATTAAAAACTGCGTCATAAAATTCAACACGCAGCCACCAAGCACAGCGTGTCACTCGCAGCGATGTACAATTTGGTGCAGCATTCAAGGCGGAGGGGGTCTTCATGTCGTCACTACATACTATACTAATTTCGCATGCTCAGATTTACAATAAAATTTTGCAAACAATTAGTGTGGGTGGCAAAATTTGATGCACAATTGAAAGTGACAAAAAATGACAAATACGCTGAGCATGCAACGCGCATGTAAATGAAACTTTGTGTGAATAGCGATGAACACGCGCATTTCTTGTTCACCTTATAAAATGTAGGTACCTACAATCAAATGAAATTAGCGTAAGTGTATTTGGTACAATGCGTGTCGTCAGCAGCCACATTGTACAATTGTGAATACTTAATTTAATAAAATTATTTATATACTCTTAGGGCCAATTTCACAGTGCGTAGTTAACTCCGAATCGACAGTTAA
>NW_016219980.1:0-1532 GCF_001687245.7 Rhagoletis zephyria
AAAAAAAAATATTCTTTTCTATATTTTGTGAGACATTTAATATGAATTTTTCGTATTTCTTAAAGCTTTTTTAAATTTTGTAAATTAAATTTTTTAAACAGGTGGCATCCCTTTTCAAAAAGTATGCTATATGCTAAAACTGATCATTAGCCATCTGTATGCCAACTTTTATGTACTCACTCACAAACTTTCGAACGTCTATTATTGTATAAATTTTATTTAACTTGTAAATTGAATTTTTAAACTGGTGGCAACCCTCATCTAAAATATTTCGAAATATATACAAATTTTGTAAAAGCTCTCTCCTGGCAACCACATTAAAAAAATTTTATTTAAGTTGTTGATTAAATTGATTTTGATATTCAAAACAGGTGGCAGCTCCATTAAAAAATATTTTTGAAACAAAGCTTTCCTAAATTTCTCTGGTTTGCTACACTTATTAAAATATTTTGTTTAAATTTTCTATTAAATTGACTTTGACTTTTTGTACAGGTGGCAACCCTCTTAGCGAACATTTTCGAAATGAGTCACTTTTGAATCNTCGATATTGCTTTTTGAAATGGCTGGCAACCTTCTTAAAAAATATTTTCTAAATAAATCGTTTTTGAACCCCTTTCGTTTGACATCTACACTTGTTTTAATATTTTGTTTAACTTATTAGTTAACTTATTTTAAATAAAAAAAAAATGTCGGATTTATTTGAAAAATACCCTATATGTTAATCCAGATTATAAACGACGGTGCACCAAATTCCATAGAAAAACATTTTGCCATTTTAGCGTGAAAGGGCTACAAACATACTCACACACTCACTCAGATGTTAGAACTTTTTTTTTTAAGAACTTTGAAATTTTAAAAATATGATTACTTCAAAAAATTATTTTAAAAATTCAGTGCAATGCATAAAATTCTTAGAACTAAAGCCAATCAAACTGTTTGTTGCATAGGGAGGGGTCGGTTTTATCCTTGAAATTTTGCAATAATTAGTTTTGAAAAAGTTATATGTTAGGGATTAATATACACTCGACCAAATGCTCGATTTTCGTTCTTCTAACTTTATAAGCTTAAAAAAACAAAATTTATTATAAAGGCGTTTTCAATACCATTCGTCCTTGTGAACCAAAAAATAATTTTTTTTGTAATCTACAGAAGTTTCTCTTTCTATTCGTACCCATATTTTTATTTTACAGCGCACTCAACTTTTTAAATAATTTTTGGTAATAATATATCCATGAATGTACAAGGTCCTTTTAAAAAAATCCTGACTTCAGAGAGTTTTACTTTAATTGGCCCATAGTTTCGCAGGTATAGCGATTGCTCGTGTGTTTCGATTTTAATTTGTTTTTTTTTTTTGTCACACGGTGTAATATTAGCGGGATTTATAAATAAAGTCGCTGTTTTAATATAAGAGGATTTCCCAAACTCAGAAGAGAAAAATTCCATGTATTTATATATATATTTCTTATGTACATATGTAGAGAAACAGACTAAAACTTTGTTTACGTTACAGAGTAATCAATGGTAAAAAACGA
>NW_016219982.1:0-1531 GCF_001687245.7 Rhagoletis zephyria
AAGCGTTGTAAAATACCGATAAAAATAAAATAAATATTTCACACAAACATGGTTGAAATTTCAAAATTCCTGCCAGTATTTTGTTTGTACGTCAAATATTAGTGACAATGTGCTACTATGATAGCACGGTCGAGTAATAATAGCCAACTCATGTATAAAAGACGAAAAAATTATAGCCGCACTAAATTTTGACAAGTTTTAAAATATTATTTTTGTTGTTATTTAATTTTGGTTAGTTTTTCATAGTTCATTCTTTAACAATATCCGTGTAAATATAAGTTTAAAGGCAATGTAACACGATAGGGTATTTGCCGAAATTTGTTGCAAATCGTATCCCATTTGTGTGAATGCCGAAATATTTTTCTTTATCCCAATCACGAAAACTAATTTGTTGAAATTTTTCAATAGAAGATCGCTATATTATACCCAGGCAATGTTAAAAAAAAAATTTGTGTAAAACAAGTGTTTAAAACCTTGTTTATTCTGGAAGATATTTCTGAGTACAGCAAATTCAACCGATGGTCGAAAATTGCGCACAAAAATTTAAAAAAATGTGGAAAGCGGGCTTAAAGAAAGACGTGAAGCGCAATTTTTCACATTCATTCCTTAAAAATCTGTTCTTAATACTTTTTAAAAATGGGTCGGAAAATTATAAATTTGGAAAAAAAAAATTTCTGACTATAGTAATTTCAGGTGATGGTCGGAAGTTGCGTACAAACATTCAGAAAAATTAGGAAAGCGGGTCCTGGGTGGCGGCAATCTTGCGATACTTGAATGGCATGCAGGCCGTACGACCGGTGAATTCATGTCCCAATAAATTGAATCGGGTATTTCTTATCACTTGTGTGCATAATTTTTATAAAAAAAGTGTGGGTCTATAGAGCATGCATTATGCAATCTTTTGAATGCCTAAAATGTTTCCTCAACAAATCTAGTATTTAAAAATCTCGTGTCGCGGTGTTAGTGGTCGAACTCATCCTAAACGGCTCGACAGATCTTTAGGAAATTTTTGTATATCGTCGTTTAAAGCACAAAACGCCTATCAACAAAATGCAAAACCGCGTATCAAGATAATGCAAAACCTCGTATGCGAGATTGAATAAATTATTTCCTAGGGAGTAAAAACACTCTTATTTCAAAATGATTTTTTTTTTTATAAAGAAATCGCATTTCTGGCTAGTATATTTTAGGACAAATGGATAAGGATTGAGCCAAGAGCTTATGTGAGCAAATCCAACTTATGGCAGCCAATGTCAGTTACGCGGTTTTGCAGAATGACGATACGCGGTTTTGTACTTTAAACGACGATATATATGGTACATATGAGAATCGGATGTAAAGTATATTTCATACCTCTAGGTGTAGGGGGCGTAGGACCTCCCATATAAACCGAATTTTTTATATCTCTGGAAGTGTTCGTGGTAGAGTACTCGAATATGGTATGGATATATATGAAAACAATCGCATAGTCTTGAAGAAAACTTGGGGCTATTGGCACAAAGGCGCGTGGTGCCTCCCATAAGAACGGAAT
>NW_016219983.1:0-1531 GCF_001687245.7 Rhagoletis zephyria
GTTGTTTGTGCTGTCAACTCATATGTAAACAAGGCATGCGCAGTGCCACCAACCTTTCACTTTTTGTTATTCTTAGAGAGCATTTTCACTTACTTGCATACGATTTTCTCACCGGAAGTGGGTGGCGGCACACTCCAACCAGCGATTTGTTGACTTTTGAGATTTAGCGCTTACAGGAAAATTGGTGGCATACATAAGTATACAGGGTGTCGGTGCTAGAATGGAGAACTAAGTATGAAATGTTTAAGCGGTAACCCTAGTGTAAGACGTGATAGAAAACCCAAGTGAAGCCCTTTGGTTATGATAGAGCGAGTGGAGCTAGTCTGCCAAATTCGGCCTGGGTTCTGATTGTGTGCCTATATTGAGATCCTCTTCTATTGAGAAGGACCAAGAAACATGTCTGAAGGACTATGATTTGAGGGAAATCACTGGGGCCCTTAATAGGTAAGGTGCCTATGTGCCTGCATAGTTGATGGCCTCACGAAGGCTACATCTGACATCCTCACCAAGAATTGATCCACGACGAACATCCGATAAAGGACCGAGCGTTACCGACTTCGCCTGGGTCAAAACATAGTCATCTGGAGCACTATATTCAAGAAAATAAAGATGTAGAAAAAGTAAATCCGTACAGGNTGTCGGCCGCTCAGCTCTCAATCCCGCTCTCAGAGAGCGTTTTTAGACAAACTAACATATGCGAGAAATGGTACCACATTTCCCGCCAACTATGTACCGCTATGTCGATGAAAATGGCTGATTTCAACGATCCCGAAAGAACTACTTGTATGATGAGGAACATCGCTGCAGAGAAAGAGCTTAAGAGGAAAGAGCTTGAGATGCTATTCTAGGGGAATAACGGTGATCTACGGAATGTTTCAAGGTCAAACTCCTGTGAGAAGAACCCCGCGACCAAATTACAGTTAACGGGAACATACTTTTACTATGGAACCCGAACCCCAATCGATGTCGATGAAGTCGATGTTCCACCATCCGATTATATATCCGAGCTATAAAAGCCACTTCGCGGCGGAAAAACAACAAACCTGCTCTAGCTGAGCTATTCAAGTGCGACGGCGAGGAGTGTATACGGTGCGTGCGTCAATTTTTGTGCCGAATATGTTGAGATTGAGCATATATAATGTAGCATACGAGGCGACTATCAAAAATGCAGTAAATTTTGATGTTTTTAGTGGTTTTGAAAACCTAAAGACATGTTTTTAGTAATATTAAGCAGTTTTGTTCTAAATTTCAGAAAAATTGGTAAGACTAGCGACGAGAAAATGCAAAATTAGTAACGAAAAGTTGGTTGAAATTCCGTAGCCAACGTAGAAAGAGATTCTTTATGCAATTCTTTCAACGTGAAAATCGCATCATCTCTTAAGTGAGTTGTATCAAAGATTCCAGACTGGACATTTTCCATGGAGAACGAGCCTCAGAAGGGCGGCCAATATCGTCGACCGACATGACAAATGTGGATCTGAGTAAGGGACAAATTGACGAAAATTCGCGAATATCACACAAAATAATAGCC
>NW_016219984.1:0-1531 GCF_001687245.7 Rhagoletis zephyria
TCCTTAAACACGGATTTGGGAAACAAAGGCTCGTAGTTATAGTCAAAATTAAATCGACTCTAAAGTTAACTGCAGCTTTTTGACATAATTTTCAATGGAAAAGCTGCAACTAGCTTTAGTGTCGACTTCATTTTGACTATAACTACGGGCCTTTGTTTCCCAAATCCGTGTTTAAGGATGGGAAAATTCTGACTACAACTACGGGTCAAAGTTTCCGCATGTTTATTACTACGATTTGATTTCTACAAATAATGAATACAAAAAATGTTTCCTAGTCTATCAAAATAATACTAATTAAAACTAATTTTGACCTGTTATATTTATTTCAGTAAATTGTTATTTCCTGCTATTATGGTTACAATGTCTTTCATTCAAACTGGTGGATTGGGAGCTATCTATGAAATTAAACAATTTCTCATAAACTTCCCTTTATCTGTAAATTCCGCCTTCAAAAAAATATTTCTATTTCCGGCTTGTTTGAATTCTTGCTTAACGACATATAACTGAAAATTTAAAAGTTACAAGTTATTTTTAGTACAGTCAAGCTATTGTTGAATATTAGCCATCGGCACGATTGAGAGAAATAGAGGTTGCGCCAATCTNTTCCTTGCAACATTTTTTATTCTTCTTCCACTCTTGCTCACGTTTTGGCATTTCTCTCTCGCAATTGCACCAGTGTGACGTCACACAAAAGTTATTCTCAAAAATCCTCTCTGATGGGCGCAATCTTGTATTCTATCATTCTTGAGCCATCGGCATGGTTGTCAATTTCCTTTTAACGCTTAGAGAAGGGTTGCTCGGGATGTAAAAGTTGATTTTTTGCATAACAGTTAACTACTACAGGTCGGAAAACTTTTTAAAATTTGCAAACTAGTTGGCGCTATTAAATGAACGTTATGTAGCTAATTTTTCAAAGTGACAACAATAAAGGAAAATTTTTTGCTTGGGGGATGAGCAGCCAACTGTGAAAAATGTTATAATAGCTCGTACATAAATAAAAATCATTTCCTTCAACTTACGAATATTTATGGGAAAAGGTATCCAAATGTTCTCTGAGGAAAAAAACGAAGTATACCTCAAAATTTAAGGCGAAAATGTATCCAATTGGATACATGTATATCAAAACGGCAACAAGCATTCAATCGTAAGATTCCTTTCTTTCATATTTCAACATAAATAAATAAAAAACCAGAGCTTTTTAAATTTTGGTTTTAAATTTTCCAAATATATGCTGGGATTAGGTGTCTTTTACCACCAAAGCTAATATAATAGCTCAATTGGTTTCCAAGAAATTCGCAAAAATTTGTTGCTCATCTGGGTTTACGTAAGTTGAAAGACTAAAAACTCATTAAATTACACTAGCCAACAGTCACTGGCTTACCTTACTTATTCACTTATTCACGTCGATAATATTTCCTATATTAACCTTCATTAATACAACAATTTCCTTTTTTTATTTTCAGTTCGAATTTCGGAGTATTTGTGTTACATAGGGTAGGTTCAGAAGGCGCAGCGGTTGAGCGCAACCGTT
>NW_016219985.1:0-1531 GCF_001687245.7 Rhagoletis zephyria
GTGCTTCTGCAAAATATTATAAGAAAACTTGAACTTGCCCTATGTTAAAATGAATAGTAGTGTATAGTAAACGACAAAAACTTTATTTTAACTACATTTAGAGCAAAGTGAAAAGTGTAAAGTAAATACATACTGCTGTTTATACACATTTTTGTTTGTGTTGTTTTATAAATTATCACTTTCCTATTTGCCGCAAAAGTACTTTAATTTAAGCCCAGCTTTTGTTGGGAAATCGTAGTGATTTTCTGCTCCTTCAAGTGTTTTGACTATAACCAAAAATGTCTTCGTCTACGCGTGCACAAATGTGCTTAGTCATTTTTGTTTGCTTCCTCTGCGGAAAGGTGCAGTTTTCGCATGCAGCAACTGAATATAATCGTTACTTGGCGCATATTTTTCAAAAATATGGCACAGGTGGCACAATTTCATTCGAGGTGAGTGGGAAATGAGAATTTGAAACATAAAATTTTTACGCCTTCGTTTGGCGATTGTACCGAACCAATTTCCAAACCAAGAACACATTGCAAAAAAAATTTTTGTGTAGATGTTTTTGTGGGAGAGTTTTTAGGGTTTCAAGACAAAAAAGTTAAGGCAAAATTGAAGATAAAGGCGAAAATGAAAACAGTGGAAAATAAAGTAACTGAAAAGGTAAGAAGAGTTATTGAAATTTTTCGATAGCATTCCAAATAAATTCATTCATAAAAAAATGTGTTATAGAAAGTTATCAAGTTACCGAAATATATCGAATCATCGAACTTTATAGTTATCCATGTTTATTGAGTTATCGCAACGTATCGAGTTATTCAAATTAATCAATGTTTATTGAGTTGTCGAAATTTATGGGCACAGAAACTTAGTATACGTATAGTTATCGAGCTATAAAAATTTACGGGATTATCGAATTTTATTAAGTTAATGAAATTTACCAAGTTATGCATATTAATTGAATTATCGTTATTTATAGAGTAAACGAAATTTATCGAGAATCATCGATATTTATTGATTTACTGAAATTTATCGATTTGCCGAATCGAAGTTTTTTCATTTCCTAACNAAACAGCTCCAAGGGTCCTAAAAAACTGAAAAAAACGGTGTAATTTCGACAGTAACTGGCACTCCTAGTTTTAAGTAATGGATAAGTGAAAAGAAATCAAGTGCGCTCGTACAATAACTTAACCATTGCATTTTTTTCTTACCAGCTTCTTAATAAGTGCATCTCTCAGTTTAGCCATAAGCATTCTGTTTGCTTCCAACACATCCGCTAGGTTCGATGATGCCCAATTTATCTTCCTGACTTGTTAGGAGATATCTCGAGCTTCAACTTCTTTGTTTCACTTGTAGCTTCGTGTTTGCCAATGTGAGTCAATATGGCCCTGTGTCCATCGACAGAAATATCAACAGACGTGGTTCGCTGGGCGGTGGTCAAAGGAACCAGCCTTTGAACTTCCCGTACTATGACCTAAGGCGGCATTACTTTAGGTGAGAGCGATTACACCAGCTGTGTGCCCTCGTAGTTGGTTTTCTCTGCCGTAAA
>NW_016219987.1:0-1531 GCF_001687245.7 Rhagoletis zephyria
TGGTGGTAGTGGTGGCCATTCCTGGCGCATCAATTTCAAACTTTTTCCCCTCTCTCTCTCCTCTTCTTTCCACTCTATCCGTCCAATTCAATTGGCCACTGCACCAGCAGCGGCTAATAAACTGCCACTGAGCATCAGCAGCAGCAGGAGCATCTTCAGCTTGTTAAGTAAATAAGCTTCAGATTGCCCACTTCAGGCAGAGAGGAGCCATGGGAACACAGCACATGAAAAGGCTAAAATTGAAAAACCAAGATGAGCAACTAACCGCACAGACTAACACAGACACGGCAGCAGCAGCAGAGTCAATCTCAGCAGCAGCAAATGTCCATTTGGTGAAGTGCATAATAATAATATAATCTGCATGTGTTTGTTGCACAGTTGTACATGGTAAATCGCAGAGAAAAAGAGAGGAAAAAAAGAAGGGGAACGCGTACAAGATTAACTGCCGGCTATTAATAGGCTTTTACTAATATTATTAATATCAGCTACCACTACCACCACAAGGAAATGTTGAAGAGAAGAACTACTGGGTGCGAGAAAAAGTAGTGAACTGCAGTTCAATTTCTTGTAGCCGTGGTCGTCGTGGTCGACACTGGGCAAAAGTGTGAGCTAAAGTGTGTGCAAATTAAATTTTATTGCCCTCCATATCGTCCTCTGCTCCAATTGCGATAAGTGCTACAGCAGCAGCAGCAGCAGTGTCCGGCAATTTCGAATGTTCGAAACTGCTCGTTTCGCGCTGTCACGCTTGTTTGAAAACGCGAAATGGANTGGGTGCGAGAAAAAGTAGTGAACTGCAGTTCAATTTCTTGTAGCCGTGGTCGTCGTGGTCGACACTGGGCAAAAGTGTGAGCTAAAGTGTGTGCAAATTAAATTTTATTGCCCTCCATATCGTCCTCTGCTCCAATTGCGATAAGTGCTACAGCAGCAGCAGCAGCAGTGTCCGGCAATTTCGAATGTTCGAAACTGCTCGTTTCGCGCTGTCACGCTTGTTTGAAAACGCGAAATGGAGAGAGCAGGCTTCGCATAATTAATTAGCGCTAATCAGTTTGGCCAGCCGTCGGTCGGTCAATATGGCAAGCAGATAGCATGATCGATAGCAGCCAAATGAGCCCCGTGCACGAGCTCTAGTGTTTGCTCTACTGTTTTCTTCATCCATTTCCTTTCCTTTTCACTTTGGCCAAAGAAACCGAATTGGCCAAAAAGAATATTGGCGGCTGAAAAGAGCAGAGGGTGTGCACTGTTGTTTGATCTCTCGATCAGCAGCTCAGCTCAGTTCAGTTCGCTGTGATCTCGTATTTCACCAGCGTCTATCTTTTTTTTGCAGCAGCAGCAGTGTTTTCGATAAAAAAAGATGGTATTTTCGACTTTTCCCTGCCTGAGCACTCAAAACGAACTTGCACCACTAGCGAGTGCTAACCTTTCAAATGCTAACCATTTTGCAGCTGTGGATGCCTTTTACACACAGATTATTCGGCACAATCTTTCTCAAGGCGATATTTTCTTTTTTGAGAGTTTAGAAAAAGTACTTTTT
>NW_016219988.1:0-1531 GCF_001687245.7 Rhagoletis zephyria
CTAATGCATGAAAATCCTAACCTCAAAAAAATCACCCGTTATTTTTGAGCTAATTTTTTTTCGTCCAAGCTTTATCCAGAAAAATTCAACAAATTGTCATCAAAATTTTAACTCTTTACTCTGAGTCTTTAGAAATTTTCGGGTAAGCAGTTTTGCCTTGCCGCACAAGTCAAATTTCTAGCTAAACTATTGTTGTATATATTTAAATATTATTTACATATTCACGCTGCCTCACACCGCCCCTGCTTACCTCCATTTTCCGTTTGCCTATTAAGCCGCCGTGTCATCAATTATTACTTGGATTACTGACTTCCTTTTGTTGTCTGTGATTTTCCCCAAGTCACTTGTCGATTCGACGATTTGCATGCAGCACATTTGTAGGCGTGGGGCAGAGACTGCCAGCGTTTGTAGTTGTTAATGTTGCGTTAAAAACGACAACGAATTGCGCCACTTGTCATTTCATTGTGTGCTGTTTTTTTATTTTTATTTTTATGGTTCTTTAATTTATTGTTGTGATTTTTGTGCATAGCTCCTTATTGCTACTGGGTTTCTTTTTGAGATTTTTTTCAGCTCACTTATTCATTTGTCATTTGCCACTTGTCTGTCTGTGTCCGTGGGCCGCCTACATTTCATTCCGCTTATCAATACAATCTTTGGGCCTTTTTCCTTTGTTCACATCACTAATCTGCATTTACATATTTAATCGTGTGATTTTTTCGGAAATTGAATTGATTTGGAGTGACATCTAATAAAGCCTGATTGCCGCCTTGACATTGACTGCGCTGTGGAAGTGAGCTCTCAGTGTCATTGCTGTCATTAATTTTGTTGTTATTGTTTATTGCTTCGTTTGACGGTTTGCACGGCCTAATCTAAATGTATGAATGTAGTTCATTAACTCATTTGCTTTGAGTTTTTGCGCTGCCGCTTTACACATGTGCTATTTTAGCGTTAAATTAATTATGTGAAATTACATCGTGTACTTGTAATTTTATTACACATAAATTCGTGTATTTTCATGTTCCATTTGACAGCTGAAATTTAAGCTGTCGAGATTTTCACGATTACTATTCGCAAATCTCACGAATGAGATGCAAATTTGCAATTCTAAATCGCTATCGTCAAAGTAATTAAGTAAAGTGATATCTTAATAAGGGATTGATATCTTTGTTGTAAAAATTTAAGTTTAAGTGCTATACATACATAAATATTTAGTCTGTGCGAGACGTTCTGCAACAACACTAGGAAAGGATAGGAAGAGCATAACTCAAATAACTACATATATTTTCACAGGGCACTACCATACTTGGACTGGAACACTACACTTGCTGCCATTTTTTCAACGCACTGGGGATGGAAGATACGTTGAATCATTTTCTCTGCTCAGCATCGATCTGAACTAGAATATAGGGTTTTTGGCGAAACGTACTTTGATAACCTAAAGCATAGCTGGGCACACCAACACAGTCTCATTTTGTCATGGTGTTAGTGCGTCGCGCTCAGTTATGGTTGCCGCATTTTTTATAAATGTACT
>NW_016219989.1:0-1531 GCF_001687245.7 Rhagoletis zephyria
AAAATTTTAAAATGTACTTAGTGGCATTGTGCTACTATGATAGACGGCCAAGTAATCATAGCCAACTTATGTACAGTAGACTGCATCACTGCCGATACAAAAAAAATAAGCGGTACTGTTTTTCCACTGGAATTATAAAATCTATGTATTATATTTTAAGACTTCCACCAAAATATCTCCCAAAAATATTAAGATTTACGATCCGAAAATACCTCCAAAAATTGAGTTCTTTTTATTAATAAACAGTTTTTTTTTAATATTTTTTGAAAAAATTAGCTCAGATGGCTAAGTAGTTTAAGCTTAAAAAGTTTGCATAAAAATATAAAAAAAATTTCTACGGAATCATAATAATGAGATTTTTGATGCTGTTTTTCCACTTTTTTCAAAGACTGGTTTAAAAAAAACTTAAATAACTCAGCCAAAATCTTACCATTTAGACTTATGAGGTATCATTGGTTAGGTATTTTCTCACCCTTTTAATTTCTTTGCGATTAAGTTCATTCAAAATATGAAAAAGGGAGGTAAGATAAACGAGTGTCATTCCATGTTGAATTAAGATGTGTTGGTATTGAAAAAAAAAAAATTGGGACGTGAATGAGTTTTTTTGCAAAGAAACAAAAAGGGTGAGAAAATGATACCTGTGATAACTTATAAGTCTATATCGGTAAAGTTTTGGAGCAGGTTTTCAAGTTTTTCCTAAACAAATCTTTGAAAAATGTTAAAAAACATCATCAAAAATCTCATTATTATGATTCCGTAGATACAATTTTGTAATATTTTTATGTACACTGCCGGAACAAAATATTGGCACAGCAATCTTTTCAAAATATATGCAACAATTTTTATTTTAATATTTTTCCGCCAATTTTGTATAAAAATATGGTTCATTCAACAACAAAAAACATAAAAATATAATTCCTAAACTTTGTGCAAAACTCGCGAAAAGTCAGCAAATTTTCATCAAAATTTTCAACTATTTAATCAGATGAGTATGCAGTTTTTCAGCCCATTAAATTCTAGAAAAAAATGCAAGTTCGTAGTTATCCAAAAATCGCGTTAATTTTTGAGATTTTTTTTGCTGGAGGTGTTTTGCATTTTTCCCATATAAAGTATTTTCGAAAAAAATTTTTGTATGGAAGAGACTGCGTGAAAAAAAAATTACCAAAAATAAACGGTAATTCCTAGCTACTTAGAACTTGCACATTATTATAATAAAATTGATTGGGCTACAAATCTGCATACTCAAAAAAATTCTAAAGGATCTGATTAAAAAGTTGAAAATTTGCTGAATTTTCGCGAGTTTTCACAAAGTTTAAGAATTATATTTTTATGTTTTATTTTGTACAAACCGAATATTTGATCATTTTTAAAGGTTATTTTTAAATTTGAATAGCAAAATCTATTATTTAAAATGATTTTTTCACGAAGAGGTGGTGTTCGACACATATATCAGTTTTTTATGCTTGAAGTGGTCCAGGTCAGCTTAACAAGTTACTAGTATGCAACCTGATCCTTTTGCACATACTTTGAA
>NW_016219990.1:0-1531 GCF_001687245.7 Rhagoletis zephyria
TAGCAGGGTCGTATTTTGTCAGTGATGTAATTATGTGGCGTGACACTATGAATCCCCCATCACCACCCAACTTAAGATAATCTCCCATTGTGATGAGAGCGAACAAAAAGGATTCGACTGCCTAATAAAATGGCCGTTCCACTGTGTTATTTACCAATAATTTATTTATAATTTATTTATCATGATAATTATTATGTAATAATATCAATAATTTTATTACACTTTTACAAGTATTCATTCAGCTTATTCTTAAATATTTTATTTGGATTTGAATTTCACACTTGGCCGGTCTTTGATACCTCCAAATTGAAGTTCTCATTTTTCCTTTCGGTTTGGGTTATTGAAAACTTGCAAGTACCAGTAAAAACTTTTTGGTATAAAACGCGTTATTAAGGGTACAAGCACTAAGGAATTTTTAAATTTTTTTGTTTGTTTAAAAACTTTTTTTGTTTACTTGACTCAGTGTTTCTCAGAAAACTTTCTGACAAGGTTAATTTAAATGCTCAGCGTCAATAGAGTATTTATTTTCAAAACAATATTTAGTCTTATCGAATTTCCTGCTTTGATTAATCGAACAACTAATCGATCAATTCCGAAATTAACATTGAATTAAACATAAATAATGGTAACTCTGCTTGTGAGTAAAATAACTTTGCAACTTTTAACGTTCAACTGATTACAGTATGATTGTTCACAATTGCCTGGTTATTTGGGTTTGTTTTTATTTTAATTTTATATTATATTATAACAATAAAATAACCTACGGAATAATAATTTGTAACCAGATAATCTGATAACCAGGCAAGTGTGAACAACCCCAATGTAAAGATATTACTACATTACATTACTGCTTTTCATGTCGGAAAGCCGAAACACATTAAAAACCGAAAATCATTGCTCTAACCTCCGCCAGACAAAGTACTTAAGACATTTAAAAGGTTTAAAATAACTTATAAAAAACGGCAAAAGCAGATCAAATTTTGCACAGGTTTAAATTGATCTTCCATTCAATTCTGCATAAATTCTGTTTACGCATTAGGCTTGTAAATTTTAATTAATCTACATACAACTCCTCCCCAACCATTGCACTCTGCCACAAATGTGTTGCTCATCGACACAGATTAACATTTATTTTCTAAGATTTAATCTGCATTGCATGCCACAAGGTAGGCTGCAACATACAAATATTTTCACACTCCACCAGCGACTTTCTTCACAATCGACGTGCGGACATGATTTGTGTTCATATAAAAAAATAAATAGAAAAAAATGCCAGTACACTCAGGCTAGGATAAGAAGGCGAATGAATTGCTTGTAAACTGGGTGAGTGTAACTAAATGGTTGATCTAGTGGCCAACAGCAAGTAAACTGCAAATCCTGTTTTATGTGTTAATTTTAATGTTACAAGATTTTGTTGTTAAATTGCTCCTTTAAATAATTGATCAATTAAATTAGTTACCAAGAAGAGTAAATGTGTGCACTAGATTATCAAAAATCAGTGGAATGGAATTAGGTGTAAGCCTCACATATC
>NW_016219991.1:0-1531 GCF_001687245.7 Rhagoletis zephyria
GGCAGGTGTGTATGGCCACTGCTGGGCCTGGGCGTGTGGAAGACAAGAATGAAATTGTTCGCAGAAATTTTCTGTTGATTTCTGTTTGTAATTTTTATTTTTAAACGCCGATAAAATGACAAAAAATCAGAAATAGTTATCATTGGATAAATCATTTACATGCAGGTACATTAGGGTGGTCCAAAAAAAATTAAAATGTCAGGGTCTCCCTCGCTAGGATTTTTCTAAATGGAAAAGAGTACGCCTATTTTTTTGCTTTTAGAAAAAAATATATATAGAACTGCCTCCAAGTACATGAAGTTTTCCATTTTTTATGGGTTCCCTCATTGCATTTTTTTTTGCTTTTGGGGGACCTATAAATGATACTAAGTATTAAAAATGGTAAAATAAGGAATTGGGTATTATTATTGGAAGTATCCTAAAAAGAAATAGAGTTTTCCGATCGAAAACTATTGATTTTCAAAAATTCCAAAACATTTCTACGAAAAAGCTCTTTTATCCTTATAAAATACATGAAAAACTTCATGGGCTTTGAGTCAGTTATAAATTTTTTTTTACAAAAAAAATAAATACGGGAAAAATCCTAGGGGGTGAGAGCCTAACATTTTAAACTTTTTTCTTGCAGGTATTTTGGACCCTCCCAACGCTATTTTTTAACAAAAAAATACGGGATTTCTTTTTTCTTTTTTTCATTTATAAAAATCCTAGGGAATGAGAGCTTAACATTTCAAACTTCTTTCTTACTTGTATTTTTCGACCACCCTAATGCACATACATACATATAGTTTATAGCCTAAAAACCGGAAACGGCAAAAAAATATTACGATAGGTGGCGCTGGAGTCGAGATATGTATCCCTAAAAACTGTATATATATCCGTTCAACTTTTTTTAATTTTATTTATCTCTTTCTGTGGAAGTACATGAGAATGTATGTAAGTAAGTGGTATTAATTTTTTTTGGTGTAAACAACTTTTGTTTTCTATCGGCACTCCCAAATTTTGTCTTCATGCTCCATTTTCTCTAATCACTATTTGATCATACATATCTCATTTAGTAATAACATTTGTCTCTCCTTTTACCGTAAATCAGAAATTTAAAGCTATCAAAGACTCGAAGAAAATTCCCAAAATNACTTTATTTTTGGAAGTGAAAAAACATAAAACCACCAATTCTTTTCCTGGCTCTTGAACATTTCTTGCAATATGTCCACATAAAACTTTTGTCAATGGCAACTTTTCTAAGCCGTGCTGGAAACTGACCTTATATTTTTTTGTCTATTTCTTTTTCGGCTTTTGGTTTCAACATTTTCGAAATGTGATTGTAAATTGATAAGCCCTTAGCCGTCGTCGCCTCCCCATTGACAGCGCTGCGGTAAAAATAGCACACAAAAGTGAGTTTGGTAACTTTTGGTTTGGAAAGAAATAAGAGTCAGCTGAATGTAAAATTAGACATATACATTAGGGCGGGTTGTTTTTTTTTAAATCGTATAGCAAAAACGTAAACTACATAAAATTTTAAGAAAATTCTCCG
>NW_016219992.1:0-1531 GCF_001687245.7 Rhagoletis zephyria
AGGTAGCGTTTATGAATTTCCAAAAAAAAATTTTTTTAACCACTCTAATGTATATGTATGCGCATTATTCTCTTCTTGTAGGAATAACCATATGTACATGGAAACATACATACATATACTCTAGGGCTGGGAGTTCTATCCGGATATTTGAGTATCTGATTCAAAATCCAAATTATCTAAATTAACGGTTAGAGAGCACGCATTATGCCTGTGAAGATGCTGAGAATAGAACAGGAAAACTTTACAGCCCTGTCGCAGGGCAGAACAAATGCAACATTATATCGAGAAAAGAAAACGCTTTAAACAAAATTGATTAATTTTTTCCTGCCTGGTAAAATCTTAAATTTTTCTTAATTTTGCAAATTTTTTTTTGTTAAAATATTCAAAAAGGATAATTTTCCTCAAAAATGCATAGTGAGAAGAGTTACCATTTCAATCAATTTTTCAAATTTGTTTTAGGAAGACTTTCATCCAGATCACGTATAAGGTTCCAGGAAATGTTGCTCTATTTCAAACCTCCGAGTGTCCTTCTGCCATGAAATCGCTTCTCATAAAAAACCATTAGCCGAAAAAACTAGCGAAAGGGCAGTTAACTATTATAGGAGTATGTATTGAAAGCCTGAAAGAATGGGTAATAAGTTTTCAAATTAAGCAACTGTTGAATATAACTGTTAGACTATAAAATCCTTACTTTTGACTACTTTGGTTTTACTAAGTCCCGTTAAATAAGTTGCTTAATTTTAACGGGCTTTGTTAAATTTTTTGAAAGCTTTTGGTAAATTTTATTTTTTCGGGCGCGGCAACACTGTTTGTGAGCAATTGAAAAAAAAACTTTCTGATCTCAACCTACTTAATCATATTGGGAAGGGAGGTTCCCTATGGTCTTACGACAACGATTTGTAAAATCTGTGAACTTTTTAAATGCATAATCTCAAAATGTACATAAAATAAATTACATGTGTGTGGGTAGGTAGACACTAAATGAACTCTGGCTTTTCCACAGGCAAAGGGAATACTACGAAAAGTGCCGAATTCAATTTTATGCTGGACCCAGAAGCTGCGCACNTCTCTGATGATTTATTATTATTATTCCGGATATTAATCTAAACTCCTAAATGCCTCGTTACCGAGTCAACCCCTTAAATAAACTGGTTTTCCATACAAAATTGAGTAAGTTTACGAGGTTACGAGGCACTTACGCGTTTGGATGAATTCCCCTATAATTTTATTTTATTTCAATTCATTTTATTTGTTCCTATCTTATATTATAACATTTTCTTTTATTTTATTTTACGCCTTGGTTTTTTTTTTGTTTCAACAGGATTGGCGCCTCAACGTTCTTGGAACAATAGAAAGTCCCTTCGTCGAATTATTAAATCGCGTGGAACGCGCTTTGCTCATACCGAGAGGCGTCAAACGTTGGCTGGTTTGTGATGCATTGGCCGTCGCCGCTTATCTATTCCCTCATTTGGTGGTGACTGCTACTCAGCTGCATCATGCAGACGTGGAACTTGCTGGCGTGCATACACGT
>NW_016219994.1:0-1531 GCF_001687245.7 Rhagoletis zephyria
CTGTAAAAATGAATAAAGCCACTGCCATATGCACATACATACATACATATGTACATACACACCACAAAGTGAAGATCTCACGAGTTGTTACAGTTTTCGACAAAAAAAAATGTGTTTTTCCTCGAAATTCGTGCCACACACTTATCTTAGAAAATGCATTATCTTCCTTTTTGCGTAAATAACAAGATTCCAGCGTGAAATTTTATTTAAATGAGATCTTTAAAAAAATATATACTAAAAGAATAAAAAATAGCAGCTAGTGCCCATATATCCGTAGCTGTGTATGTAACGTATACGCCCCATGGCACCATACAGAGTCGCTACCACGTTTACTCGCACGCCATAACTTTAAATTCATATACTTTAAAAGTAATTAAATGTCTATAGGCGTGGATGATTTTTGCGCAGTATTCCTCATGCAAATACACATATATTGCTTTCCTCATGCATGTAACAATTTTAGAATGAATTTGGAGTGTGCCGGTAAAAATCGCAAAAATAGAATTTAAGTTTCTCAAATCGTAGTCATCGTTTACTCAATGTAATATTTTTTTTTTTCATTTGGTGGCACACTATTTCTATTAGACTAGATTCGCTCGTTTCGGCAAGAAGAGCATTTTCACCGTTTAATTTTAATATTTTGAAGTATATTAAATTACTAAAATTAATAAAATCGTAAAATTTCAAAAATTACAAAATGCTGCGACAGATATTAATTTGGTGGCACATTCTTGAAACTTCGCATATATGTTGTATTTGATGCCAACTTTCATTGCCCTTCAATATAAACATTCTGTTTAAAAACTTCCAAAAATTATTAAAAAAAAAAAACAATTATGATTTCGTTACTTTTTGTAACGCTAAAGTTGTTCAAATGCTTGATTTAATTTTTATTTCACATGTTACTGGACCTTCATTGNAAAAAAAAAACAGCTCGTGGGATTTGCTCATAAAATCATTCAAATATGTACATATGTCGCGCACGCACACCCTCATCCATACATACATAAGCACACCAGCTTTGTGCCGCACAATTTACATGCCTATTACATACACACACCAGCACACACATATGCAATTTTTGTGCGTGCATACATTCATTGTGAATGGCTATGTCGCTTCAAGTTCTGGTTCTATTTTTCTTTTTTGTGTGAAAGCCTAATGAGTTTTCCAACAAAGCTTTAGCAACAACAAAGATATCTCCAGTCATTAACTCTCGAAAAAAAAAATAAAATAAATAAATAAATATAAAACTTAAAAAATACCATAAATTTCAACAACAAAAAAAGTAATAAAATTATAAAATTGTTTTGCACCAAATTTTTTCCTCAACTTAGTTCATTAACATTGATTCATAATGCGTACAAACTACATACATAACTACATACGAATATTCTTAGTTTTTGCTCTTATATGGTTAAGTTTTTAGAAGTCATTTAGTTTTCAGTGTTTTGATAAAAATCATTGCGGTTATAGTTTTTATTTAGTCAAAATTCAGTGAATAATAATGCCGCAACTCCAGGCACGCCTT
>NW_016219995.1:0-1531 GCF_001687245.7 Rhagoletis zephyria
TTGCCAACAGGTGCTACTTTGGCCTCGGTAGGCAATTGAAAAGCAGAGCGCTCTCTCGACGAACGAAACTCACGCTGTACAAATCTCTCATCATGCCCGTCCTTTTATTTGGCGTAGAATCTTGGACGATGTNGTAGTGCCAAATAAGAAGAAGAAGAAGGTTGCTTTTGGATATAATTCATTGACGTATACTTGAAGCCTCGAAAAAATTTGCATCAACTTGCTGCATAACTTTTGAATTATAAGTGTTTAAATAAAAAAAAAAATAATGTATACAAGTGAATTTTTTATGTAATTTTTAAGATGGGCACAATTAATTATGTCATAACTTTTGAAGCACACCATATTCTGATTTGAAATTAAATGGGCATTTAGCACTTATGTGTACACTTCATATATAGTAGGTAAGAAACGTGTGCCTTAAAAAATAACGAAATGGCAAGTAACTCAAAGTCTGTAGCTCTACATTTCACAATTTTCAAAAGTTTTGGTTTATCGCGTACCGAAGCATTTAATTTTAGGAACTTGTAAAGTATGTTTTGTATTTTAAAAACAATTACATATTATTTGATACCTTAGCAAAAGGTGTGCTTTCAGAATAAACCAACTTTTAAAGATAAAATATTCTGCGATTTTGAGCGTAATTTTTATTTCAAAAATATCTTAATTGAAGGCCAATTTGGCAAATACGTCGAAACGATCTAAATATTTGTATAACTACTAGTCCTTATAACGTTGCATATACCTGTAAAATGCTTCAAAAAATGTGTCTCTAGAAGTGTGTAAAAACCCTGATTTACTACTTTTAATGATGCTCCTTCTTTTAGTCGGTATATTCGAGAGTGGTATCAAAGTAACTTTTTTCGACAAATGTTCTGATAGTTGGTCTAACTTAATTGGAGCCTTCTAAATTCAATGGCGGCCCCAGATTGTCTCCAATTTTGGAGATAGCGGTGCTTGAAACTTTGCTTAAATTTGAACTATTTTATAAAAAAACTACCTCAGTTTTGAAGATATTTTACTAAAATTTTGCACACGCTTGTATTTTAATATTTCCTTCACTATCTCATTAAATCATCGAAATCGGTTCACTAAAACATCTAGCTCCCATACAACTGATTGATCAGAGACGTTGTTTTGCGTTATAACTCCTCCAATTAAGCAGGTAAAAATTTAGTATAGGTTCACTTTAACATATAGCACGCATACAATTTGTTATTCAGATATGAAGTTAGAGTTATAGCGCAAAAACACACATCTGAGTAATCAGTTGTATTGGAGCTATACGTTAAAGTGCACGCATTTCGATAATTTTAAGGAATAATTAAGGTAATATTAAAAAACCGTTATGTTCAAAATTTTACAAATTTACAAAATAGTTCAAATCTAATCAAATTTTCAAATACTGTTATCTCAAAACCCGGAGCCAATCTGGTAAAACGGGGGATGCCATTGAATTCAGAACATCCCAATTAAGTGAGCTCAACTTTCAAAATATTTGCTCAAAGTTTACAACTTGAACAGCGTAATT
>NW_016219996.1:0-1531 GCF_001687245.7 Rhagoletis zephyria
TGTGATTAAATATTTATAAGCTGATAAAATTAAATTGACGCTTTAAAACTCTAAAAACAGTAGTAGCAGAGCACAGTAAAATAATACTCGTAGCACTTTCAACATTTGAACACAAGTTTTTATACATACATACATAAAGTGGGCGACAAAATGATAGCGTCACTTGCAAATTAGTACTGTTTAAGAAAACAATATTAGAGCGGCCGCTGTGGGTAATAGTTAAAAGTGCACACTACCATTCCATTCCTACCAAAGAAAAGAAAACTCTTTTTTTTTAATAGCGGCCGTTCCTCGGCAGGCATGGCAAATGAGCATGAAAAACAGCTTCTAGTAAAAATATAATCGCCGTTCGGAGTCGGCGTTGAACTATAGGTCACTCCATTTTGTGTGACAACATGAACGCGCACGTCGCAAATCGGAGGAAAAGCGCCAATCAATTATTATTATGAGAAAACGATAACACTTTTCGTATGATAACATTATAAAAAAAATATGTATTTCTTAACGATACGGTCAGTAGTTGAGATGACCACAATTTTACTTCGCTTGTAACAGTTCCAAATTACGTTTAACTAAAATTAAGTTCGACTGCTTTAATTTCTTTTATAATTTGAGTCTTGAATGGTGTTTATAAGATTTTGGNTGTATGAGCTTTACAACGATATAGACATAGTGCAGTGAATTAAAATTCAGCGGCTCCGCTGGCTTGGCCATGTCGTTCGAATGGACAGAAACGCTCCTGCTCTGAAAATATTCGACGCGGGCCGCGATGCTGGTGACAGAGGAAGAGGAAGGCCTCCTTTGCATTGGAACGACCAGGTGGAGAAGGACTTGGCTTCACATGGCATTTCCAATTGGCATTAGTTAGCACCGAAGAGAAATGACTGGCGTGCTGTTTTGGACTCGACCAAAATCGCTTAGGCGGTTATAGCGCCAATAAAGAAGAAGAAGAAGAAGAAGGAGATTACTCCCCTCTTCATTTCTTGAAGTGGATAGCTTTGAGATGGATGATTTCCAGGCCAAGAGGATACACTCGAATGTCTGATATGACAAGCACAAGTTACGAATGTTGCCAGAGAGTTATCTCTCAGAATATGACTGAACGAAAATCTCAAGATTCCGCGTTCTGGAATGAGATCCTCTAACACTTTGTTGTCATCATCGCTTTTCAAGGTGCTATCATACCGATCCTCCATAGTGTTTATGTCCTGGTGAAATCGTTCGCCATGTTCCTCGCTGGTGTTTTTTTTTAATATTTTTATTTTTTTTTTATTTTTGCATCCCTTTCTACTCTATTCATCGACATGAGATAGAATCCATCAGACGAATTGCATTTTGATTAATACGTGATTTTTTTCTTCGGTAAAACTAAATTATGTTGAGCTGCATATACGTTTGATCAGAACCGACGATTACTGTGGTTATGGCTCTACGTTAGGTTTTGTTTGGTAGAATGTTCTGGCAAGTGAAGCAAGTAGATACATTTTTGGGTCTTAAAGCCACTCTCTTATTGATCTACTGACATGAATTG
>NW_016219997.1:0-1531 GCF_001687245.7 Rhagoletis zephyria
AACTAAATATATATACAAAGTAAAAATATATTTCAGTTATTTAAAAAAAGGTGTATTAAAACGAATGAACTTTATACCTAAATAATAATATCAAATTCACTTAAAATTATTTCATTTCTATTCTCTATTCCTGCAACTTCGACATTCACAGAAAGAATATATCCTATTATGCATGTGAAATGGCTAGATGAGAGAAACAAAGCGACTGCCTCACTAACAAAAAATTAACTTATAATTTACATTAACTTGAAGATTGATTGCGATAAAGCATGTTACTTTCAAAGTCAACAAGGAATTGTTAAAAACTGTCAAAATCGCAAAGAAATATATTAAGAAATATATATTGTTGGACTAATTAATCTAAACTATTTGATCAGTGTACATAAATTGATATGTCTATTTCATAAGTAAAGAGAAAAGTGCAATCATTTTCAGAGCCATTTTAGTTTTCAGATAAATGATTAGTAGCTGTTAATGACAGTATGTACTTCTTAATGAAGATTTGGTTATTTATTTTCTTGTTTAATTAAACAAAAGACATTGTCTCCAAATGACATTTTTATAATAAGCTTTGTATTAATTATGTATGTAGGTATATAGGGAAGATTGAAAAAAAAATATATAGGTATGCACATGAATTCAATTTGACGAAGAGCAATTCCCATGAGTTATTTTTTTAGTGTCACTTCTTTCTCTAGGCAGCAAGCCTTGAGTTCCAGAAACAACGACAATAAAAAAATAAAAAATAAATAAAGCATTTGAAAAATTATAGCTTTAAAACGTTTATTTAGGTGAAAAAGTACCGAAATTAATAATTTTACCATTGTCACTCGAAAAAAATTACATATATTTTTAATAACTTAGGGAAGTTTCCAAATAAGATTATCATATCAGAGGCAATCGACATCAGAATTAAATAAAACCTATCTCTAAAGTTTCAAGATTGTACAACCAAATTGAAAAAAATCGCAGCATGCAGAACATCTGTCGCAGTTATTTTGTAATATTTTAAATTACAAAATACTTTAATTTAAATAATTTAAGATACTTCAAAATGTTAAAATTAATGTTGAAAATGTTCTTCTTACATAATAAAATTATTATGTCACCAAATTAAAAAATTTCAGTTAGTAAAAGACGACTACAGTGGCGGTTTTATATCGCTAAATACATATCACCAGAAAATATTGAAAATTCGCTTGAGATAATACGCTTCTAAAATACATTTATTCAAGTTTTATGTACAATATGATTTAAGGGTACCGTTAATTTTTTCACGATCCAATGATCGGCACTAAACCAAATTTCGGGACGGCCTTAAGGTATCACCTGTCGGGTAAAAAGAAAAAAAAATTTCAATCGGTTCACGTGGCCCAAAGTTATGCGGTGGCACACATAAAAGAACAAAAAATACTCCGAAAAATTGTTAACCTCCCGTTTTTGAAGCCGGTTGAAAATGTTTGAGTTCCTTGTAAATTTGATATAAATAAAATGTAATTTATGAAACTTTAAAACTTGTATTAATATATTA
>NW_016219998.1:0-505 GCF_001687245.7 Rhagoletis zephyria
GAACTCAATAAATATCCCAGTAATATCTGCCGATGATGTAGTAGTTTATTTGAAATCCTTAAAGGAGTCCTTCAGTTATGGTCCTGACCAGATCCCTACTTGTATTCTTATAAATTGTTCTGATTATCTTTATGAGCCGTTAACAGCGNTGCAATTCCTAAATTATTTGAAGCAATTATAACAAATCAGTTGACGCATTCTATCTCTTCTAGCATTTCATATAGTCAACATGGATTTTGCAAGGGCAAATCAACTTCTACAAATTTACTTGAATTAACATCCTATATCTCAAAAGCATTTAGTGAAAGCAAAACTGTTGATGTTATATATACATACTGACTTCAGTAAAGCATTTGACAAAAAGTGCCACTCGTTGCTCATCTACAAACTAGAGCTTCTTGGTCTTCCACCTAATTTTCTACGTTGGATCTCTTCATACCTCTATGATAGATCACAAAGGGTAATGTTTAAAAATACTATCTCTGACGTCATTGATGTTACTTCA
>NW_016219998.1:526-1531 GCF_001687245.7 Rhagoletis zephyria
TGTTACTTCAGGAGTCCCTCAAGGTAGCCACCTAGGCCCGGTTCTGTTCTTGCTTTTTATACACGATATTTCTACAGATATACAATTTTCTAAAATGTTAATGTATGCAGATGATGTAAAGCTTTATAAGTCATACGTTTCAATTAAAGGAAGGTCTTTGCTGCAATCAGACTTAGACAGCACGCCTCTACCAATGGGGTGCTGTATGTTTCCAATGGGATGCCTGTAAAAAATAACTGCAACTAACTTTTTAGTGGACTTTATTTTGACTATGACTACGTGCCAATTACTTTAATCCTATTTTAAGGTTGTTTAAAAGGTTAAATAACATCAATTTAAGGAACTTCATATCCTTATTTAACGAATCTTTAAATCAATAAATATTTTTTTCTTTTTAGTTGTTATTGTAATAAAAGCGTGTTGTTGGTTTTTTTTATAAGCTTTTATTTAACTTCACTTGTATGTATGTATGTATGTCCTGGAACTTTGCAATCAATATTTAACAGACTTCCCGAAGAGCTACAGACTTGGAACTTCAAACTTAGCTCCGAACCCGAGGACAATGCAATATAAAAGATGACTTAATCCGCTAGGTGGGGCAGGAGTCTAGATATTTGTAAAAATCGCATTTATAGTCTAATTTGGTTCATATTTAGAAAATATGTTACTTATATGAAAAGAAACAAATCCACAAAAAAAATTGCCGATAGGTGGCGCAGGAGTCGAGATATTTGTAAAACCCGAATTCACATTTAGAATTCATATTGCTTACATGAAAAAAATAGCTACACAAAAAATTTTGGCAGTTATGTGGCGCCTTAGTCTATATAATTAAAACAAGTAAGAAAGTCTAAGTTCGGGCGGAGCCGAACATTAAATACCCGGCGCAAGTATTAAATATGTTTTTTNAAATAGCTACACAAAAAATTTTGGCAGTTATGTGGCGCCTTAGTCTATATAATTAAAACAAGTAAGAAAGTCTAAGTTCGGGCGGAGCCGAACATT
>NW_016219999.1:0-1531 GCF_001687245.7 Rhagoletis zephyria
ATCTCTATGCAAGAGATGTATTGGCGTCAAATTGGTGGCCATATAAAACGTACATTTTCTTGCCATGCTGGCGTGGTGTGGGGCATTTCGTGTGACAACACTGCTTGGGTATACAATGGCGGTTGGGGTGGACAATTTCTGAAAGGACTAGAAGGTGGTTCTGGAAAAATTAATTCCATGGTTGATACGCATACCTACTATGTGTACGAAAATCAACGCTGGAATCCCATAAGTGGATTCACCACCAAAAGCCTGCCCACCGATCGACACATATGGAGCGACGCAAGTGGTCGCCAAAAGCGCAGCAAAGAACACACAAAATTGTTGTCCACTCACTGCGAGTGGATAACAGATTGGATGGTGGATTTTAATATACCCGGCGGTGCGGATAAAGAAGGCTGGCAGTATGCTATCGACTTTCCAGCAACCTATCATGCTCACAAAAAAATCACCGATTGTGTGCGCAGACGACGTTGGCTAAAGAAATGCCGACTGACTAGTAGCGGTCCATGGCAGGAGCTTAGTCACTCGAAAATATTAGATGCCTCGTTACAAGTGCTTGGTGGTGATGCCGATAGCGCTAATAGTTTAAGCGATTGGGAGGATTTGCCCGTCTGCGCTTGGGCAGTGGCATCGAATGGGGATGTATTGATACGGCATGGTGTTACGCAACAAAATGCGCGAGGTGATAGTTGGGAACACATACCAAGTGAACAGCCGTTGATTGCAATTAGCGTGGGGCCAACGGGACAAGTATGGACTGTTGGACGAAATGGCATGATATATTTTCGTTATGGCATTACTAGACACAATCCATTGGGTGAGTTACGTTTATATTCATTGTTTCCATAATAAATGGAAAATTCCCCGCACATAAGCAACGGAAGAATTCCGCACTTACTAGTTCTGAAACTTGTGCAATTATTTATTTAATTATACCTTTCACTGGTGCTTATATAAATGTATCCAAGCAGTAGTTATATCATTTCAATCAACACAGGTGAAGCTTGGCAAATGGTGGAAACTCCTCCTGGCACAACATTCCGCACGGTATCTGTGGGGCACGCTGGTATTTGGGCTTTAGACAACCACAATCGCTTGGCTGTGCGCAAAGAAATAACTAAAACATTCCCAGAGGGTTCACATTGGCAGTTCTTGCCGAATATGCCAAATATTCCTCCACATACTGAGACGCATATCGGTTTCAAATCGGTCTCTGTAGGCACGGAAGTTTGGGCGATTGCACAAAATGGCATCGTTTGTAAACGTTGTGGTATAACCAAGGAGAATCCAGCAGGTGCCGGTTGGAATTTGGGCATACCGGTATGCAATTTAACAATTTCCTAAACAATTTACTTCAAAATTTTGTTTTTCAGGGTCAATGGCAGCATATTTCATTGGAAAGCTTTTCATAATACCTAGCCTAAAACCTATTTGAATTATCTCCAAAGATGCAGTATTCCATAATTTTCCATTTTAATAGAAGTATTTTACTTTTAAGCAGCACCACATTCTTGCTTTATTAGCTAAA
>NW_016220000.1:0-1531 GCF_001687245.7 Rhagoletis zephyria
CGCTTGGCGGTAGTGAAAATTGACGGGTCAGAAGCTCGGCTGGTGGGGTGAGGCGTCAGCTGGTGTGGCGAAAAATTAGAGTGGGCGGCCTTTTTGTACGGCGCCACAAAGTAGAGCGTGATAAGGATGCAGGGCACTGAAAAAAAAACAAAAATAAAATAAAGTTAAAACAAAGGTTTTTTTGTTATCTTTGTTTTTTTACCAATCGACTGCAAAAAGCCATTCAGGAGGAAAGGAACCGCCAGCGCCTTCCTCCTCTCAATCACCGTCACTGTCTGATTGTTGACCGGGTCCACCAGAATATCTTCCCACAAAAAAGGCTGAATCAAGTAAATCGTTCCCAGCGCCCCAATATTATACACCAGCTGATCTAGCTGCAGTGCGCTGGCAAAGTACCGCGGGGCCATCTCCATCAGCCAGATGGAGTTGCCGCACTCCCAGGCGCCGCTGCAGAGGCCGTTGAGCGCCTTGGCGGCGTAGGCCAGCGATAGGAAACCATAGTGGGGAAGAAGGGTGTTTGCAATGGCCATCAGCAGGACCGATCCCGCTAGGACCAGCTGCCGGTTGGCTCCCCAGCCGTGGAGGTAATTGGTGAAGCTGCCCACTATAAAGCCAATGTAGATGGGAATGAAGAGGAGGTCCAGCTCCCAGTGCGGGACGCCGTAGATGTGAGAGAGGTCGGTGATGGAGTAGGTGATGATTTTGGTGCTGAAGGCCTAAGAAAAAGGTTTGGAGTTAAAGTCAAAAATTTTTGAACAAAAAAATAAAATTTATTACATAGGAAAAGTAGTTGATAANGCTCGGTCAACTTCTGTTTGACCTTGCTGGCCATAATTTAAAATTTTTTTGTTGATGAAAAGAGTTGTATCAAATTTTTGTATAAAAATTAAAATTTTTTTAGTTTGAGTAAAAAGTTGCTACATTTTTGGGCGTTCAGCAGGGCTGAGTATTTTCTGTCTTTTCCGCACACACGCACACAGCTTCAATAAACTGAATGATCATCAGTTTGAGGCGTGTGTCTGAAAAGAGTAAAGTTTGCGTGTACTAAGTAACTAAAAAAATGATGTACAACAAAATCAGCTGTACAGACTGGAAATCATATGTACAGACAGCAGCACGTCATATCTGACTGTGTACGGCCTGAATCTGATCTGTTTACCCCTGGGTACACAAAGGCAGTCGGACGCAGTAAACGATACTGAAAACTTCTAAGCTAATAGCTAAGTTTATCTTTATTACCTTTTAGATTCTGTGAAGTTGATAAGCCTAGTGTGATAGCAATGCCTAGACCTTCTGGCATTTTTTTTTGGTATTCTTTTTATTGGTTGTACGGCAGTTGATGTCACGAGCAAACATAAGCGTTTTTATGAGGTAAATGTCCAAAACTAAAGTCAAAATCAGTTGTTAAAAAGTGGCTAAGGTTACACTCTTGCCTACTTTTTATGAGCTGCTTGCACACATTAAATTTATAAGAATTTTTCCGGTTAAGGCAACCGTCACTCGAACTTTTTAGTTTTTCACGTCTCTAATA
>NW_016220001.1:0-1531 GCF_001687245.7 Rhagoletis zephyria
AATCCCTTCGCCAGGCCGATCCCGTAAATCCCCGTATAAGGGGTTCTCATCTCGGAAATTCGGCAACTAGTAAAGTGGGAAGACCTGTAACTTCGCCTCTGATGTGAGCAAGCTTTGGTCAACCGTGAGGTCATTGTCCAATCCGACGAAGCATAACGAAGGAGTTGAAATATCTTTTGGCGACCACGCTTCATCCGACCCGGAGCGATGCCCGAGCTACTTTAGCCGACAGTTCATACTGCATCCTCCGGCGGACAAAGCCAAACGTAGTGTGACCAGAAGGCTGCACAAACTGCCAATACCAATTGCGTCTCTTTTTTTCAGCAGCGATGAGGAAAGGATAGCCATCGGGAAGGCGAAAGTCTCCAAAGCCATTTAACCTGACGGAATTCGCATGCTGATGCTCAAAAATTTTAGTCCTGCGGGAGTGCACTATCTAACCAAGATCCTCAACCTGTCTATGGCCACTCTCATCATACCAGACATCTGGAAAAAGGGGAGAGTGGTTCCACTGCTTAAACCGGGGGAACCGTCGAACAAAGGAGAGTCTTCTCGCCCGATAGCTCTCCTTTCCCCGGTTGCAAAGACACTTGAGGCCTTGCTGCTCCCGCACTACACAAATTACTGAACCCAAGCGAAGCATCAACATGGGTTCCGTAAAGTGCACAGCAAAACAACAGCACTTGACGCCATAAACATCCAGATAACTCGTGGCCTTTCTCGCTTCGTCACTGCACGGAGCCTAACCCTCTCCCTTACAGCAACGCTTTTCACCACTTGGACGAAGGCGGTAAGACTGCTACTGGGTATTCTCGTTGATGACGAACCAATTCCGACGTTGAATAACCCGAAGGTCCTCAGAGTAACCTTCGAAGGTCTGCTCTCCTTCTCGGCGCATACAACCGCAATTGTCAATAAAGAACAAAGCCCCAACAAAGTCCTCAAGTCGCTAGCCGGCAGCACCTGGGGAAAATACAAAGAAACGTTGCTGGCAACCTACAAGGTAATTGGCCGGCCGATTCTGAACTATGCAGCGCCTGTGTGGTTACCGGGGACTAGTAGGGCGCTGTGGATGAAGCTGCAGACCTGCCAAAACACGGCACTAAGACAGCGACAGGATTCCTTCTGATTTTACCGCAACATCACCTGCGCGATGAGGCACATATTCTTCCGATTAAGGAGCATAACACAATGCTCTGCAAGCAATTCCTAGTAGGGTGTCATCGTGTTAGCACCCAAACAGACATCTGCTTGCGGAAGAACCCTCGCCACGGCACGTCAGAAGGCATCTATATGAACTGACGGACGAAGTCCGGTGTTCATAAAACTACCTCTGAACCCAACAACTTACCGACAGGCCTTGAACGAAATTCAAAGAGAACCAGTCCCGAGTTATATAGACCTCCGACCTGTGAATGCCGTTCTGGGCACGCAACCACGTGACGTGGACGAGACAGAGCTTCGTCTGCCTCGGGAGACTCAGACCAACTTCGATCGAGCTACTGCAGCAGGTTGAACTCATACCTGAACA
>NW_016220002.1:0-1531 GCF_001687245.7 Rhagoletis zephyria
CTTTCATTCTTGTATTGGTATTTTTCTAAGTGTTATTCCTTAACCTTTTTTTGCGAGTTTTTGTTAAACTAACAACATACATTCAAGAAGCACTTGTTTCCGTCTTAACCATTTTCATGTACATCATTTCCGTGTGCCATTTCCGTGGAATTTGCCAATTTACTCCCAACCAACCAACCACCTTTAAAAGAAGAAAAAACTTTAAATTAATAAAAACAAATGGCCCACCATCACTAAGTGACCAGAGGAGCTACTCCGATCGTAAATTTCGTAGTCAACTATGTACTGGCCTTTCCGTATTCGTTCCTCTCATTGTATTCGTGGGAACCCTTGCTTTTGTTGTCCATCCATTGGTGGCAAGCCGAAAGCCATTTAACAGGAGCATCATCCAAGCCAGCACAATCCTACAGCTCGTTTTGTTGTCCATCCACTCAATATCAGCAAATACTCCATTGAGAACTCACCCGCTTTCAGCCCTGCTTTGATCCTTGTTATGAAGTCGGTGTAAAGCACGATGTATAGAACAGACGCGCCCATCTCAGTGCCGCTATTCGGCTCTCGGTGAATTCGACAGAATCGCTGATTGTATGAGATCACTCTTGTGCAACTTCTGTACGTTTTTCTTGCAAAATTTCTTCTTCTTTTATTCTTCCTCGCGTTTTGTCATTTTTCTCTCGTTACTGCACCAGTGTGACGTCACACAAAAATTATTCTCAAAAATCCTCTCTTATAGGCGCAGTCTTGTATTCTATTATTTTTGGGTGTAAAGCTGGTTCACATGACTTTCCAGTTTGGTACGCATGTTGATGAATACTATTGGGGTTGTGTCCGAAATCCTTTGATACCAGAGGGACCATAAAAACTCTTATCAGAGCCCTAATATTTAAATATGCCCGTTTTCCCCACACTTCGGCATATTCGGATGGATGCACTCCATATTGGCTCGTTGACTTAAATATGTGGCTTTCTGTAGTCACCATCAATGATGTTATAGAACTATTAGTTTAGTCTAGGGGCTCTTCACGTATGTTTGCGCCTGCATTAGGCATTAATCTGCTACCCGAAAAATGCACGGCCCATAAGTTATGGATTAAGATTATTTACATCTTAACAGTAACTTTCACCTGCAAGTCAGATCTATCCGACCCGTTATTCTCCAGAAAAATCTTTATNTTACATCGAGCTGCAATCGTCAATTGTCGTTGTGGCGGACATTAAAGTGGTTTATGTTATTATACAAATATGTACGCTTTTACTTTTTTGCTTGCCTCTACCTATTGTTGTGTGTGTTGCTTTTAAAAATTAGTTTTTGGCGTTTGTTGTGCTTTATTTTTGTTTTGTCACATTGTCACTTCGAGCTGTGTTCCTTCGAGTTCGTGGCCTCACATTGTAAAGCTGTTTACGCAAACAACTCTTTTTTTCGAGTATTTTATGGGGGTGAAATATCGGGAGTCTGCCTTCATAGTTTCTTAAATTGTGCTGCGATTGTTTCTCACAAGGTGTTGATGACATTTATGACGATGCTAAGCGT
>NW_016220003.1:0-1531 GCF_001687245.7 Rhagoletis zephyria
AGAGAACCAGAGTTTTCCGATCGAAAAATATTGATTTTCCAAAATTCTACACCATTTCAACGTAAAGTNGCAATGGGGCGACCAATAAAATATCGTTAGTGTTAAAAAAAGGTTAAATAAACAATTGCGTATTATTATTGAAAGTCTTCTGAAGAGAACCAGAGTTTTCCGATCGAAAAATATTGATTTTCCAAAATTCTACACCATTTCAACGTAAAGTTTTTTCCCATATAAAAGTACATGGAAAACTTTGAGCGCTTTGAGCGAGCTCTGAATATTATTTGATTTCAAAATAAAAAAATACTGGTATACTTTTTTTCGATATAGAACAATCTAGGGGTGAGAGCAGCACAATTCCGCCTTTACTGTTTTTGGACCACCCTAATGTACATACATACATATGTGTGTTTAAAATTACCGACTTGTGAAATAATTTTGGTGGTATGAATATATACATACTTGCGCTTTCTAAAAATGGGAATAAAAATTGGTTTCGCATAAAATTTTAATTCCAATAACTAATATTTTAGTGAAAACATTTACAATAAAGCTTTTAGTAACTTTTGGCAAATTTGAGCGATTATGTGAAATTATACATGTGTTTGTACCTACATATCCATGTACATATATTATTTGAAANTGAAATTATACATGCGTTTGTACCTACATATCCATGTACATATATTATTTGAAGCAAAGCTAATAGTAAAAATTAAAATGGAATATGGATATGACAATTAAAAAAAACAAAAAAATAATAATTACTTGGTCCGTCCGGGATTTGAACCAAGACAAACGGCGAGACGCCAAAAAGTTACATCGCCTCTAGCATACGCGCCGCAGCATATTATTAAAATGACTATCTCTAAATCACTACATATATGAAATTCTTCATTCATCCAAAAAGACAAACGCATAAATATGTATGCATTAATAAATGTAAATATATGTACATATGTACGATTGATCTGTTTTCGTCCCCTCGCTGTCCTCCATAGAAAGACAAATTATTAAATTTCTGCGAATTGCCACGACGCCATCAATATTAACCCTAGGTTACGAAATATTTAGGTTTTCGCATAAGTTAACATTTAATAAAGCCATACTCGTACATTTTATATGGAGGATAATAATATTTCGTTTAAAATTCTGCATGTAAACATGTTCTCCCCGATACGTGTAACTTTCATGAAAATTAACTAAAAAATTCATGTTATATTAACGGCTGGAATGAAAAAAACTATGTCCGCTTAAATGGGTTAAAATCAAATTTGAGTTGACATATTTACACGCATACATGCAGACATACATATGGGCATATACGGTGGACTAGCACTAGCTTGGACATAGCATATCTTGTACTTTGATGTGGTTGAATCTTTTTATGGTACTGAAGATTTTCTTACAGGTGAAAAAAATTAAAAATCATCCGTGGATATATGTAAATATATTTTTATAAACGCTTTGAAGTTTAGAAATTGTTATTCAAAAATTAATAGAATAATTTTTTTGCAATTATACAAATGGTGTT
>NW_016220004.1:0-1531 GCF_001687245.7 Rhagoletis zephyria
AATTTTTAAACTCTTTTCGCATTCTGTATACTCTTGTAACCGGTAAATTGTGTTTCCATCTCATAAGCTGGTAACAAAGTATTACCCCGTGAAATATGCAATGCAAGAATTTTCACAATTCTTCATAGCTGAATTGCTGAATATTTTAACTGCCTTACCAACGTACCTAGAATCGCGGTGACAAGAACTGGTAATATTTTTTNCAAGAATTTTCACAATTCTTCATAGCTGAATTGCTGAATATTTTAACTGCCTTACCAACGTACCTAGAATCGCGGTGACAAGAACTGGTAATATTTTTTGGTAATAAAATTTCCCGGTTACAAAATCTTTGGTAACGTGCAGAATAGACCTGTAAATGTACATTTATCCATACGAAATTCGTCACCAAATGCAACTCAATTTTTGCATTAAGAATCTAAATGCTAAAAGCAACCCTGTGATCTTCCAAAATTTCCACGATTCGAACATGGTTTAATGAGAAAAAGTGGCAGCATTGCTTTTCCGCGTATACAGTGGCTAGCTGCGTTTCAGTGATCGCCGATCGAGATTTTATTTATTATTTTACATTATTTGGATAAAGAAAAGTTACGCAAATTCAACATCGATGTGATGCTGATAGAAATCTGGATCAATTTGTGATCAACTCTGTTTGTTTTGCTTCCTAATTAAGAGCGGAAATTTTAATTGACAGCACTGACAAACGAATATATACACAAACAAATGTTCGGTTATGGTTAAAACAATTCAAGTTTTGTATTGAATTTTCGGTTTAAAATTTATTTTTTTCCTTTTCAGTAGGGTTTTTTACACATTAAATTCTACGTGAGAATTGATCGTAATAGATACGGATCTGAATAAGCGACTGGAACACGGCTGTTTATCAAAAGCATCCGATTTCGAACTCGCGTAAATGTACATTTGCTAAATGCGATAGCATGAACGCTCTTCGATCGGATTGTGGCAAACTTCAATGTTATCACTAATAAATATGAGGTCAAGAATTCAATCCAACTTGTTAGCAAAATTATTGATTTGTAATAAATTAAGGGTGATGGGATGAAGAAAGAAAAAACCCGTGCGAGTTTTTTGAAGATGTAAAAGCAAGAGAGTTAATAAATGGTGTACTTTATAGATCTAAGAGGCTATCTATAAAGTACACTATTTATTAACTCTCTTGCTTTTACATCTTCAAAAGACTCGCACGCGTTTTTTCTTTCTGCATCCCATCAGTTGCCAAGAAAAAGGGGTAGAACTTCTTTCTGCGTAGGCAGAAGCATTTAGCTACATCGGGGCAAGAGAGTAAGGTTTCCCAATTTAATTCACCCAGTAATCTATTTAACTTTTGATAATCGCAGGCTGCATAATTATACTTAGGTTTGTCACCAGCATTGAAAGACTAGAATACATAAAATTCAAATTTTAGTAGCAGAGGAACATGATGCATATTAATAATTTTGCTAACAAGTTGGATTGAATTCTTGACCTCATATTTATTAGTGATAACATTGAAGTTTGCCACAATCCGATC
>NW_016220005.1:0-1531 GCF_001687245.7 Rhagoletis zephyria
TTTACAGATATGATTTTATTCGGAAACCCATTTTTTAACATTTTTTTTTTAAGAAAAATAGAAAAACAAACTTTTATTAAACAAATTTTTTGCATAAATAAATAAATGATAGACATTTTTTAGAAAAAAAAAATATTTTTAAAAATTTATGAAAAAGAAATTTTAGAAAAAATATGTAATGAAATGTGCGAAATTTTTATCAACCATGAAATTAAATGTAAAAATATTTTTTTCCAAAATTACAAGGATTTACCAAAATTTAGAAAAAAGATAAAAAAAAAATTTTTTATCGAAAAAATGGTTTTGTTTTTAGTTAAAAAATAATTTTTTTGGGAAAATATTTTTTTGAAGAAAAAATTTGAGTGAAAAAGTAGTTTTCGGGAAAAAAATAATTTTTTAGGAATAACAATTTTTTTAATAAATAAAATTTCAAAAAAAAAACAAAAACAAAAACTATCAGATAGGCCTCATTTTTAACCGACTTCCAAAAAAGGTTATCAGTTCGTCGGAATATATATATATTTTTTTTTATGTATGTTACCGCATAACTTTGTACCACGTCAACCGATTTCAATAACTCTGTTTGCATCGAAAAGGTAGTGTCTCAAAGGTGGTCCCATACTAATCTGGTTTAGATCTGATCATTGGATCATCAAAAATTAACGGTGCTCCTGAATTTTTATATGAGAATTGAAGTCGGTTTGGTTTTTTGCTTAAAAATTACTTGTCATTTATCTATGCATTTGTATTATACAATTTTAGGTAATGTAGAAATTTAAAAATAAAAATATAAAAGATTGAAAAAAAATACTAAAGTTTAGAAAAAAAAATTTCTGAGACATAGTAATTTATAGGCATTTAGGGAAAATATATTTTGTAGCAAAAAAAATTAATTTGAAGTAACTTCATAATCATTAAAAAAAAGTTTTTGACAAAATAATTAATACGAAAAAAAAGGGGAAAAATTATAAAATATGCCTAAATTTTATTTACGTATTTCTATGCATTATTAAATTTCAGAAAAAACAGTTATACCAATAAGACAAATTCATCAGTTTAGAAAAAAAATTGTTGCGAAAAAAAGATTTGTTTTGAAAAGTATATTTTTCCTGAGAAAAAACCGAAATTAGATGAAACGAAAGTTCATAATTTTTTTTTTTTTTAAGAAAATACGTATGTATTTTTTTAGCGAAAGATATTGGTTGCTTAAATTTTTTTTTAAGGAAAGTGTATGTATACACATTTTTTTGTGAATAAAATAAGTACTTATGTATGTATATGGAAAAATAATGCGTGGAGATTTTTAGGGAAAAAATATTTTTTCATCGGAATAAATTTTTGTTTTTTTCACGTCAGAATTTGCTCGATATATCACAAATATTTCTTTTTTGGAGATTTATTATACATTTTAAGAAAAATATGCACGGAAAAATGAGAATGGAAATTTTTTAGGGAATTATTATAACTTTCATCGGAATAATTTTTTTGTTTTTCGCGTCAGAGTTTGCTCTATGATTCACAATTTACAATT
>NW_016220006.1:0-1531 GCF_001687245.7 Rhagoletis zephyria
TTTGCTCGGAACTTTTTTCTGCGTAGGTGGCCTTGTTGCCGGAAAAGAGGGACGAAATTGTATTTGCGTAGAACTTCTTTCTGCGTAGGTGGCCTTCGGCCGCGCTTAAATATTATAACACTTACGAATTAGAATTCTCTTACTAAGTAGAATTCTTCTTATGGATGATAACCCTTACTTGGTAGAATTCTCCTTTCAGTGTTGCCGGAAAAGAAGGGCGAAAGTATTTTTGCGCAGAACTTCTTTCTGCGTAGGGGGTCTTTGGCTGCGCTTAGCGATTGTAACCCTTACTAAGTAGAATTTTTTCTGTGTTGCAGGAAAAGAGCAGAAGTATTTTGCTCGGAACTTTTTTCTGCGTAGGTGGCCTTGTTGCCGGAAAAGAGGGACGAAATTGTATTTGCGTAGAACTTCTTTCTGCGTAGGTGGTCTTCGGCCGCGCTTAAATATTATAACACTTACGAATTAGAATTCTCCTGGTTTGTTACCGGAAAAGAGGGGCGGAATAATTTTTGTGCAGAATTTCTTTTTGCATAGGGGGCCTGCAGCCGCGCTTAGGGATTATAACCCTTACTAAATAGAATTCTCTTTTTTAATGCAATTCTTATCGAAGTTAAAATTGGTTTATTTGTCAACATATTTAGCAATGTCTTCGCAATTCGTGAAAACGATTGTATGAATCGTCTAAAGTATGAAAAGAGGCCAATGCAAGATTGAAGTTCGTTATGGTTTTTCGGAATGGGATAGTTCTCTATGGCCTTTATGTGTGACTCACTTGGTTCTAAACCAGAAGGAGAAACTGAATAACCTTGGCATTAAATTTCCTGATATCCGAAATGGTATTTATGTAAATTAAGCTTTAACCCATTCTCCGCAATTCGTTTTAACACTGTTTCTATTAATTATTTGTGCGCGGCATTATTGGAAGTTGCTATTACGATATCGTCCATGTAAACTGTCACTGCGTCAATTAAATCCCTAAAAATAGTATTCAAAAATCTTTGAAACCTACCAGGGGCATTTCTTAGTCCGAACGGCATTTTCAAATACTCATATTGTCACTGGGCGTAAAAAAGGCAGTAAGAGGAACGACATCGGCAGCTACACTAATTTGGTGGAACCCGTCTTTTAAATCTAATATTGAAAAAGGTGCTTTGCTCTCCAAAAGTAGGTTCACATATAAATATTACCTCAATCAAAGCTCGTCTTTAATCACCCCGCTTACACAGGCAACTCTCAGATTATTCGCTGTCAAATTTGTCGTGCTTGTTACTCTCACATCTCAAGAAAATTTTAAGTTCCTTCTCTGTGCCACCGTAATCACTTTTGTCTGCTATATTAAGCAATTCAAATATATTTTAACTTAATATTTGTTTAAAAATACCTTTACAAATCTCTTTTCCCAGCTACGTCCATTTTTGTTTACTTTTTCGTTTGGCATTTCTCCTATTATTCGCAAAAATAATCGATAAAACTAGGTTAGGAACCGAAAAGTTATCGGTTTAATCTGAGATTATTTCATAATTACAGATTA
>NW_016220007.1:0-231 GCF_001687245.7 Rhagoletis zephyria
AAGCTGGCTTGTTTCCTTGTTGTTCCGAATTTTTTACTTGAATTAAAATGTCGTTGTAAGTTTCGATTAGAGATTTTATATATTCGTCAACTTTTTACCGATTTGTTGAAAGTGGACGGCTTTGAAGAACACGCTTGGTAACTTTTGAAAATTTTGCTTGTAAATCTTTGAATACAAGTTCGACATCTGACATCTGGCACACACGCAAAGCAAAAGATCTATAAAAACTAT
>NW_016220007.1:278-1531 GCF_001687245.7 Rhagoletis zephyria
ATTCGAAATTTGGCTACAACGGCAAAGAAAATTGAGGAAAACGTTTATTGATAATTATAATCGTTGAAATATTTTACCATATTTCAAACGAAATTTTAGAAGTTGTAGTATAAAAGCACGGCAATGCACAGGCGAAAATACGTATGAAATTTTTATCGAATATTTGAAAAAAAAAAAATCTGACTCTTGCCTAATGTTGCAAAGAATTGAAGAAAAATTTTAGTGAAAACTTTAAATTGTTGAAGTTACGTTTAAAAAAATATTAATATTTGTACATCACTGTACCACTGAAGCTGAAATTCCATAAGAAAAAACAGTAACATATACATATGTAAATGTGTGTATTATTCAATCAGTAAAATTTTAAAGTGTTGAATATAATCTTAGAAATTTATGTATATAATATAAATGCAAGTAATATGAATGTATATATGTAGTACAAGAAAAGTACAGTAGGTCTTCAAAATTTATGTATGTAATATAAATGCAAGTAATATGAATGTATGTATGTAATACAAGAAAAGTACAGTAGGTCTTTAAAATTTTGTTTGAGAATACAATCTAAAGTTTCAGAAAATATTTGAGTAAAATGTTTAGCAAAGTTTTAAAGGAATATAATATAAAGTTTTTAAATTTATTGCAGAATGTTTGAATTTAAGAAAAAATTATGGTGGTGTTTCACATATGAACAGTACCTCATACCCCAAAGCTGCAAACTGCTACTCGCTGCCGTTGCTGACGATGTTGTTGTTGTCCCCTCTGTACCCTAAAAGAATTTTGTGATGGAAACTAACACATTCTCATTTATCTTACTAACACATTTGCAAATTTTGCGTTGGTTAAAAAGAGACCAATATATAAGGCCATAAGTTGGAGGAAGACGGAAGATCATATGTACACAAATGTTTACATCAGATTTTTCACACTGCCCTTTAGAATGTGATAGAAACTTGTAGGTAGCCAGTGACAGAAATCTCTATCAGCCTTGCCAGTCAAATGATTTGTCAAATGATGGTCACTGTTCTTGCAGGGTAGAAGCTCAGATGTTGTTGTCGCTACGCTGATATCGCGCCTTGGCTTAGCGATACATGGATTTGTATTTGGCGTCAGGTGGCGTGGTGTTATATGCCGCTGTAACTGAGTTACAGTTAAGTGGCTTTGCAAGTGGCGTGGTTTTGTACGCCGTTAGGTAACGGGAGTTATTGTTCAGTGTCAAAGTGGCGTGGTTTTATGTACAGTTATATGTACATATG
>NW_016220009.1:0-1531 GCF_001687245.7 Rhagoletis zephyria
TAATTTTTAGACGAAAAATAAGAATATTGTAAATTTTTGAAAAATGGGCTTAGCCACGCCCATGTAACTAACATTTGTATATCTTGGCAACCGCTGCACCGATTTCTTCCAAACTTGGCACAGTTATTGGCCTTGGTATAGGATACCAAATGGCCGAAAATTTTTAAAATCGGACAATAACCACGCCCACATCCCATATAACGGTAATTTGGAGAAATACGAAATCTTCGATAAATCAGTAAATATTAAAGCTAATTTATTTAAAATTCATGCTTGCAAAAATCCTTTACCAAGAAATACGATATTATGATAAAATTTTGGAAAATGGGCGTGGCACCGCCCACTTATGATCACATATATATATATCGGTAACCGTTCAGCCAATTTGTACCAAACTCGGTATTTTTATTGTCCTTGCCACTTAAAGCAAAACTTTGAAAATTATTGAAATCGGACTAAAATTATGGTCGCTTTTCATATAACTGTAAATTTCAGAAATGCTTGAAACTGCAATATTTCAAAATTTAAGGACGCTAATTTACTCAAAATTGATACACCCCGGCTAACCATATAGCGGTAGGTTTCGGAAAGGTGAAAAAACATTTATTTAATATTAGCGCCGGGTATTTAATGTTCGGCTCCGCCCGGACTTAGACTTTCTTACTTGGTTTTTTTTTAAACTTTTGTATACAGCTATGTCAGTTTACATTTGCATACATGAGTGAAATGCCTATATGTACATACGTTTGCCGGACAACTACATGCATAGTCCGCATACATAAATTTATTTATATGTATACGCATGCATACATATGTATGCCTACTTACATACTAGTTATTTACATACATATGCCTATATGTATGATAATATGCAAATAAAATCCTTTGCCTTGAAGACATTTCCTTTTAGTCACATGTGCCGTCATTATCACTTCCTTCTTCTATCCATATATCTATTGTATATATTATATTTTGAAGTTACACAATGTTGTGCAATGTGTTGTTATCTGGAAAATACAACAATAATAACATGAAAACTGCTTTCGCCTCAAAGGCCATCGTCATATCATAGACACATTTCTGCTAGTTTTGTTTTCACTATCTATGCACTAATCTACATGCGCATATTTTGCGGTCTCTATGCTCAAATACATGCTGTTTATTTATCTGTGAGCTTCAATGATGTTTTGTGGTGGTGAAGGAAATCGCGTGACACTGACAATTAAATTTATTTATCAAATCACAAATAAACAACGATTTTATTGCACCTGTGCGCCGATTTGTCCGTAGACGGTGCGGTTAGAGTCACGCCAATTGTATAAGTATGTTTGAAAGCATAAAGGCTGCACGCCATTGAATAGAAAGCTATACCCACACAGATACACCTAAAGCAAGCGTACTGATCAGGGTTCGGAATAAAAAAAAAATACTTCGTTTTGCAGTACATTTTTTGGTTTAATTCCCTGTACTAATAACAAAATACCCTGTCGTGAATTTCGTAGTCGACTACTCAAATAGCTAACTTTTAGCC
>NW_016220010.1:0-1531 GCF_001687245.7 Rhagoletis zephyria
TACGCCTAACTTCATTAGCGCATCATCTATTCGTTGTCGTCGTCGTCGTTGTCGTCGCCGCTGCCTATACCACAAGCTCAACCGCAGCTCCTACTGCTGCTTGCAGTTTTCACCAATGCCACAGGCACTTCTGGCGCGCATTATTCCGGTGGCAAATGGCCAAGTGCGCTTGTGGGCGTGGTCGCTGTATGTATTTTCCGTAATGAAATTTGCTGCATCGAGATGCTGCAATTCCTCTTGTTTTGGTGGCAATTGACGCTCATTTGCGAGTATGCGCGAGTGTGTGTGTGGTTCGCTTCTAACCGACTAACGGCGCTACTGGCATTTTCGATTCTATCGCGCTTTAGGCATTGCTGCGGCTATAGCAATTTACTTTTTGTTTTTTTGCTGTTAGGTGATTCGGTAATTCATTGCATTCTCGGTGGCTGCGCTCGCTATCATTGAGGACGTTTAATTAATTTTCATGCTCGCAAGCTTTTGCGCTTACTGTTTTTAAGTGTTTAGCAGTAATTGGTAACTTTCAATGCCACGATGCCTGTAAGGGGTTAAGTGTGCGGACATTCATGCACACATAAAAGCACTTGAGCAAACCTTTTTGCGCTACGCGGATAACTCGGCTTTCCGCTTTTCGTTTTGACCGGTAAACTGATAATTCGGAGAAACGGAAATACAAATGCACAACTTTGGCATCTTTATGGTTTTTTTTTTTTAAGCGAAGAGTAACTAGTAAACTGGGCAATACATTCCAAACGTATGTATGTATATATGTAAATATTATTTTCTTCTTAATACATTTCATGAACATCAAATGGTATTTTAACTTTGGTCCGATGTGGTTAAAGTCATAGACTTAATTAAATGAAATGAAATTAAATGTTTTTAGGTTTCTGAAGAATAGATAAATAGACCCATGAAAATTATAAGAAAAAGATCAGAACGGCGAGCGAGACGATTAACCATTCGATTACATTTAGTGTAGGCACGGAAACGATCTTCTGCAAGAAGTGTCTATTCGACTACAGCTGTTCTTTGATCCACGTATTGCTAAGAAACCTCGCGGGATCCTTTGGCTGAATTCCATCTAGATCGTTTGCTTCTAGGTACGGTGGTCCTATGAAGGGAGGTCTGGTCCTTATGAGGGCTTCACAGTGGCACATAATATGATCTGCTGCTTCGTGTTCTTTTTGCATAATCTAGACTGGACAAAATGGAGCAATATTTTTGTTTTAATTTTAACCTTTCGGGTTAATTTGTAGTTATTTCTCTTCATTTAGGTAATATACATCCCAAATATAAACCAAAGCTGGCCTTAAATATGGGTTTTTTTCAAATATCGCGACACACGCGCCACCTCACGGATTAATTCGTCTTTAACATGGCGATGTCATCCGGTTCTGAGCTAAGTTTAAAATTTTAAGCCCCGAGTTCATCGAAAAGTTGGTTAAAAATTGATGGCAAGTAAAAAGAAAACCGAACGTAAATCGTTGGCTGTTTTTTTTTTGTTGTAGCAGCTTACTAAACTTTGGATTAA
>NW_016220011.1:0-285 GCF_001687245.7 Rhagoletis zephyria
AAGGACAAATGCCTGCTGTTGAAGTTGAATAAAAATTTGCACAATACGCAAAACTGATTTGATGGTTTCCAATTTAACTGTTAGGAAACGAACTTAACCTCAATGTCACAATTTCACTATGAAGAGACTGGTGAATTTTACCTCAAATGCACGATCCAAATAATTTGCACAGTTCAACTTACCACCTTAAAGACAAATGCCTGCTGTTGAAGTTGAATAAAAATTTGCACAATACGCGTAATTGATTTGATGGTTTCCAATTTAACTGTTAGGAAACGAAGAACT
>NW_016220011.1:608-1531 GCF_001687245.7 Rhagoletis zephyria
TTTGCACAATACGCGTAACTGATTTGATGGTTTCCAATTTAACTGTTAGGAAACGAAGAACTTAACCTCAATGTCAAAATTTCACTATGGAGACTGGTGAATTTAACCTCAAATGCACGATCCAAATAATTTGCACAGTTCAACTTACCACCTTAAGGACAAATGCCTGCTGTTGAAGTTGTATAAAAATTTGCACAATACGCGTAATTGATTTGATTTTTTTCCAGTTTAACTGTTAGGAAACGAAGAACTTAACCTCAATGTCACAATTTCACTATGGAGAGACTGGTGAATTTAACCTCAAATGTACGATCCAAATAATTTGCACAGTTCAACTTACCACCTTAAGGACAAATGCCTGCTGTTGAAGTTGTATAAAAATTTGCACAATACGCGTAATTGATTTGATTTTTTTCCAGTTTAACTGTTAGGAAACGAAGAACTTTAACCTCAATTTCTCCGTGAACACAATACCGGTTTTAAGTTAGCGTTTGAAAGAACATGCGTATGATAAATGTCACATGAAATTAACTGAGCAAAGTACAATGAATAGCTGTTAAACAATGTTTCACGCACCGGCACCATCTACTTTAAATGAAACATACTTATTTTCGTGAGGGATACTCACACACCATATACTTTTCTATTGAAATTTTTCCTGAATTTTCTTAGCTATAAACCTCCAACGAATGCAAAACCGTGGAAACGGTTCGTGCGTTCTGGAGTTATAGCGTCAGGAAGGAAAACCCTACTTATTTTTATATTAATTTTTATATTAAAGAAGATTAAAGAACTGTCCGCTGTAATGCGATTAAATAATCACATAATTGCAACCCTACAAAATTACCTGATGTGAATCCGCCCTATTACCCATGTAGTTATTTACGATATTAAAAATGCAACCCTGTACCTATGTCTATAGC
>NW_016220013.1:0-544 GCF_001687245.7 Rhagoletis zephyria
CAAATTTTATATTTAAAAATTTAATATTGCAAATTTTGAAACAGTAACTATAACATAGCTAGCTTTTTTAGCTTTTCGCGTTCTCTCCTCTAGGAAGGTTGGTTTGCTTCTTTTTTGCGACCTCTTCCACTAGGCACCGAAACTACCACGTTTTCTTGCAGTTTTCTAAATTCATACGAAGAGGAGACATTTGAAAGTGTATAAATAAGTATTATAGCGACNGATGTTGAATATGCTATCTTATTTGTCCCTTCTTTTTATACAATTAAGGAACGGCTGAATGGTTTAACGATGTTAGCGGTACATAATGATGTGCCGATTACAACACCAGAAGTATCTTTATAAGTAATAAGATTTTGTAGACTTGTACATAAATAAATGTAAATAGATACGCGTAAATATATAAATATGCAGATATATTCAATGTGTAAAAACTGAAGTGTATACTAACGAAACTTCTACAAAACAAAACTGGACTACACACTAATTAATTAAAATGGTGTAGTAATTTAATTTTTTAAATTTAAATAAAGCATGAATTCCC
>NW_016220013.1:764-867 GCF_001687245.7 Rhagoletis zephyria
AGGTTCTCAATATGCTTTTGAACGTGATTTTTCTCGTGTTGACGTAGATATTAATCGTAAAAAATTTTTCCATAGTAAAATAATAATAAAAAAAAAAATAAAT
>NW_016220013.1:908-1260 GCF_001687245.7 Rhagoletis zephyria
GTAGATATTAATCGTAGAAAATTTTTCCATAGTAAAATAATAATAAAAATAAATAAAAAAAAAATAAAATAAAAAAATAAAAATATTACAAATAAAAATAAAAATAAATACAAAATAAAAATAAATAAAAATTACGTTGAAAACATATTGAGAACCATTTTGCTGCACTTTCGTAAAGATATCGACCCGTATAACCGTTTCTGTTATATAAATTTTTTTGTGAAAGCTGATAGTTTACGAGTTATTAGAGTTTAAAGGTAGCTTTTCTTTTTCCAATCTGGCCACTCGGGTACAGCATCCAATGTCCCAAGAATCGAGTCTTAAGATAAAATAAAGAGAAATCTTTCAGAAA
>NW_016220013.1:1296-1531 GCF_001687245.7 Rhagoletis zephyria
AAAAAAAAGTGACATTTTGAAGGGCATTTTGAGGGTTAAGTTATTGTTGTTGTAACTTCTCTATAGTTTTCCTATATTATATTATCATTTATCTTCAGGATAAAAGAATTTTCATTCCATTATCTCTTTTCTAAGCGAAGACCTACGATTTTGAAAAAAAACTCGTGTTTTGCCTATAGTGCGACGCCTCTAGCCATTGTGTATCACAACTTTAAGATATCGATGCAAATTTTTT
>NW_016220014.1:0-1531 GCF_001687245.7 Rhagoletis zephyria
CTTATTTGTGTGTATCTGAATAAATGAAATGAAATGAAATGAAATGAAATGAAATTTGGGTCCCGGGGCACAGTGATATCGCGGAAAATTGCAGGGCTGATGAACTGGCCAGGCAAGGCATCCTTGAGGCCATCACCTCGGACAGGGAGGGCATTGGAGTTCCGTTGGCAACCTGCGGCCTGCTTTTGGACAGATGGGCTCACGGTCAGCTCAGCGAGCGCTGGGAAAAAACCCCGACTTGCAGAGTTGCAAGGTCCTTCTGGCCGGTTGTGGACCGCGGGCGGTCAAGGGAACTACTGCAGCTGGCTAAGCGTCAGCTCTCGATTTTCACAGGTGTACTGACCGGACACTGTCCAATGGGAACCCACGCGGTGCGACTCAATATCGTCACGGATCCCTACTGCCGCAGTTGCTTGGANAGGTGGAATCATCTCAGCACTTCCTACTCAACTGCCCGGCATTCGCTAGATTACGGTTTAAGCATCTCGGTGCGCATTTCATCGACACTCCCGAGGGACTCTCCGGAGTGGACATCAGCTGTTTGAAGAACTTCGTTATGAGCAGCCAGCGCTTCGTTCCTATGCAGTTACCGTTCCTATGTAATGTGGTATCACAATGGACAATCAAATGTCTAAGTGAGTCCCCTTTGCGGGTCTGCCACCTTAACCTAACCTAACCTAATAATCGGCACTAAATAATTATTTGAATGGCCGTCGACAAATCACCAGCGCACAGTTTGAGAGCCTATCAAATTAATATAATTGTACGGTGCACAAGTAATTCTATAAACATGTGTATGTATGTACAACCATATGAATTTCAATTTCGGTCGTTTGGATTTTAGCAGCAAACACATTCTTCGAATGCAGTCGTTACACATACTATTTATGTACCTATGCTTATGTACACGCCCTGGTAGACAGCCTTACCCGATTCTCCAATACACATGTACAATTTTTCGAAAAAACTAATACATATGCAAAATAATTTCGCTCTTCTTCTTCTTGTTAAATAGCAAAACTTTAAAAATATATATTCAGTTCTTCCCACACATAGTAAATGGCATACATTTTGTAACAAATTTTTCGGAAAGGAGAGAAAGAGACAACTGCTTTTGTAAGATGTTGTTAGCACAGTATACCAGTAGAAAAGGTTTTTGTTTTTGTAGCTGTTTCGTGGTGAAAGTCCTTTATGGGTGCCAAATTTCCCCACAAGAAATTGAGCGCATGGTTGCTTTTGCATTCCAAAAGAGCGAATATTAGAAAACATTGAAAAAAAGTCTGAGATAATGCAATTATATTCTACTAAAAATAAACACGATAGTGTGCGCTTATTAGATAATATGATAATCATGTTTAAAAATTCTTATCAAGTCTTATTTTTCAGAAAATAATATTGCGGGTCAGATTGCTCTGAGCGCTTGTGTTGTTTACCAAGAAAATGGAGCCCTGTTGGTTTTTATTTCTGTATCACATCGCGGTTTGTTTCCATTTCTTGGTAATTCGGTTTGTGAAATGGTTGTGAAATTTAT
>NW_016220015.1:0-1530 GCF_001687245.7 Rhagoletis zephyria
GTGGCTTCAGTTTCATTTGGAAATCTGACTCGTTCCATTTGCTAGAGCAGTGGCGGCACATCATGTTGCGGGAGAACTTTTCCTTCGGCATGGAGATGCTTGATTTCGCTAGCTTCCGGCATATTGTCATATAATATGATTTTAGTAATTTATGTGTGTGCGTCTCGGGCTCTAATGCACTTGCACAATCCCAATAGTGCTTCACTAAATTCTCCTTATCCATTGTACGTCTGAAATTGTATAATAGAGCTCACTTTTTCAAAATGTTTATCTTGCAAAAACAGCTGTTGGCGGCAGCACGTTGGGCCAACATTGAACACACCACAAAAGTACTTTGCATTGCATCCGGCAGATGCCGCTGTTTTTGTTTATGAATGAAACAGAGTGGCAGTGATACGGAAGTATGTTTGAAAAAACCAATTACGTTTTTAATTAAAATCTCCCTCTAAAACTTTGTTTAAAAATGATACTATACATTTTTTTATAATTTTTCAAGTGGTTCCTACTTTGTACACATATGTGCAACCCTTGCAATGCAAAAATAAAACAAGTGTGAATGATACTCTCATCATTTTCAGTTCCAAACCGATCCTTTTCCGATTTCCCCTACTACATATCCGGTTACACTACTGAAGATCCGCTGTTTCTGTTTCACTAGTTTATTTCCCCCATCATTAGTTTCAAACGGTACTTTAGCGCGTCGGTGAAAATTTTGTTGCGTAGTGCACTTTTCTTTTAGAAATTCATTTATTTTAATATATAAAAGGCAACAATACACATAAAAGCATTTCTTTAATAAGTTTGTTGTATATTAAGTAACATTTAGAATAGTAGTGGACGGTGATTTGTGATTTTATTAATGTGAAAATGAGGGTTATACATTTTAATGGTTTGAGAGTTCTGGAGTGGCTGTTCCTGTTTGATATTCCTGCATCAAGCTTCTGTGAGTACTAAAATTTCTTAGCTAGCTATGCATCATTCCAAATAGCCAAAAGGAACATAATGATGTCTGGATCTCGGAATAGTTGAATATTGCTTATGAAGTGTTGCTTTCTTTGAAGTCAGTTCAATGCTTTGATGTTTGAGTAAATGATTCTATCTTCTTAACTAGAGAGAATAACTGAAAAAGAAGAAATAAAAATGAAATATTTACATACATATATACAAATAAAACTTTCTAACAGCCCGATGAACTACGGGAAATTAAAGCTTGTCAAATGTAGGTCAAACGGAAATTATTCGCCCGATTAAAGGCTAGCTAGCTGACCCCAATCCTGTTAGCATTTTAAGTTAATGTTCAACCTATTTATTTTCACATTTGTATACACACATTTGTCGGCTTATCCATAACGTACCAACCCACCTCATCTGCCTCATACATTCATATGTATGTATGTATGTAGGTATGTCTTTATTTCATGCGTTCGTGACGTATTGTGGAAGCCAGGTAACATGCCAATATAATGCCCAATATTTGTATAAACGCGATGCCTATGCCTACACCAATCAAAATTACGGCATTCTTGTCGA
>NW_016220016.1:0-1530 GCF_001687245.7 Rhagoletis zephyria
GGTGGCTGGAGGAAAAAAATTTTGGGTCACCCTAATGTACGTACTCACAAAAAATACCTCCTTATTTTTGTTATTCTTCAGATCTGGGAGGTGGCTGGAGGAAAAAAATTTTGGGTCACCCTAATGTACGTACTCACATACATATATGCCAATTTGTATCATTTAGATAAGAAAAAAATAAAACTGCCGCCAGGCTTATCAACTTTTCACTTACATATATATATGGCAAAGTAGTCATAAGCTTTATTTATTGCTCAACAGCTACAACTAAATTGCAATTCGTTGCGCCACTTACATACATGCAACTTATTTCTTTTGATGCTAATTTGAGTGTGATATTTGCATTGTATGCAAAAGATGTATTTTAAATTGCAATAACTAAAGGAAAAGTCACATAGAAAGGTTAGAGGCTGCCGTTACTCTCAAAACAGAATATTGTTTGTGTAAGTAAACTTAAATTTAAGTGGGAGCAACGTTGTTCGCGCACCGGCAGTATCTGGTATGAATAGGGGACAAGTGCCATACGTGCCACTTGCCATCCAGAAGCAAACATTTTTATAATTTTTAAAGTACCAACAATGGGACAACAGTGCGCGGTCATTGGCGTTGGTAAGAAATTAAAAGAAAATAAATAGAAAAGACCAAATTTGGGCAAAGCCGAACATTAAATACCCGGTACACATATTAATTACACTGGTCTACAAGGGTTTTGCGAATAAGACGGGACCTGGTGTTTCCGAACGGATTTTTCGTGCTGGGGTCCAAAACTTCCCATCACGTCACGTTTTCGAGAAAAAAGGGGTTGAAACCCCTAAAAACAGCGTTTTTGGCCATTTTTGAAAAATTGTAGAGCTGAACCCTGACGTGCTACAAACTTTGTATATGTCAGAAATTAAAGGCTAAATCGTGCCCTTTCGAATGAGCCCTATGCCGAATTNTACATATATGCCAATTTGTATCATTTAGATAAGAAAAAAATAAAACTGCCGCCAGGCTTATCAACTTTTCACTTACATATATATATGGCAAAGTAGTCATAAGCTTTATTTATTGCTCAACAGCTACAACTAAATTGCAATTCGTTGCGCCACTTACATACATGCAACTTATTTCTTTTGATGCTAATTTGAGTGTGATATTTGCATTGTATGCAAAAGATGTATTTTAAATTGCAATAACTAAAGGAAAAGTCACATAGAAAGGTTAGAGGCTGCCGTTACTCTCAAAACAGAATATTGTTTGTGTAAGTAAACTTAAATTTAAGTGGGAGCAACGTTGTTCGCGCACCGGCAGTATCTGGTATGAATAGGGGACAAGTGCCATACGTGCCACTTGCCATCCAGAAGCAAACATTTTTATAATTTTTAAAGTACCAACAATGGGACAACAGTGCGCGGTCATTGGCGTTGGTAAGAAATTAAAAGAAAATAAATAGAAAAGACCAAATTTGGGCAAAGCCGAACATTAAATACCCGGTACACATATTAATTACACTGGTCTACAAGGGTTTTGCGAATAAGACGGGACCTG
>NW_016220017.1:0-1530 GCF_001687245.7 Rhagoletis zephyria
GACTCTTAAATTAACTCAGGAATGTTTTTACTCTTCACTTATTTCTTTCCAAATATGTCAAATTTTTCATTTTTCTGATGCTTATATTGACATACATATTTCAGTTACCTTATTTAATTAATTAAAGTGGATTTGGTTTTTTATATATGTGGCAACCCTTCTACGTGTCGTTTAGAAGTAAAGCATTTTCAAAACGATTTCAAATGATACCCATATTGTAATATCTAATTCATTTGACTTATTAAATAATTTTAATAAAAATTTTAACAGTTGGCAACCCTATTCAAAAAAAAAAAAGTTTATTGCACATCTACAAGCCAAGCCCTGTTATTTGACACCTTAATTTAAAAAAATATAAAATATTTTTTTGCCCACACTTCATATGGAAGGGAAGCACTGTGTAACGTCAGGATTTTCTTAAAAGATTTTGAAATTTCAAGGAATTTCAAACATTTTTAAAAAAAAATCAGTGCAATGTGGAAAATACATATATACTCCAAAATATTTAAACTTAATGTGAGCCGATGATTTTGGTTCTGTATAGCCTTTTTCCAGATCAACTCATATTCCAAAGTTATTCAAGTGTTGAGCTTGATTCATATAATTTAATTTTCTAATTTTTTATACTTATACTGAAATTTAAAATAAACTATAAGCTCGAAACCATCGGTGTGGCTATCTTCCTAACACATCTGCTTATTATAAGGTAGATAGAGACGACTTTGGAGTGAGGGCAATGGCCCCTCGCTTATCCCTGGAATTGGCATGAATAATGTTTGTATTTTCAAAAGATGAATACGTAGATATATATAAGCTTACAAAGAGTTGAAAGAAAAGGGCTTTGTTGTTAGTTACTAGCATTACAACAACAAAAGCAATACAAAATCTCTGAAGTATGTATCAAATCAAACAAACGAGTTCAGCAATAACAATTCCAAAAACACGATAAGTCTTATACATACAGATGTATGTACATACATATATGCATATATACGTGCACCTTAATTGCTAACTTTGTGTTTAATCAATGGCTGAAGGCAATGGTGAATTTAATTAGTGATCGAATTGATATCATCGGAAAGTCATTTGCATATTTGCGCCACTACACAGGCTCTCTAATTTGTTCGCACTGCTGCACGCATGTATTGAACTCATTCAAAAGCATNCATAAAATACCCAAGCATGCACACCCACACACAAATATCATATCAAGTGTTTATATACATATGTACATATACATACATATGTACTGTCTGTGTTAGCTTTAAATGGTTCAAAAATTTTAGGCAGAGCCGTAAGTAGGCTTATTATTGCTTTTGCTTTTTTCCACTTTGCTTGCCAGCCTCTGCTCCACACTTGTGCCTTTTGGATTTTGTAGAAATTTTTTAATTAGCTACAAGCCAAATGAATTCCATGCTACAATGCCCGCAATTATATCTATTCTATTGGCTAAACCAGCTAATATACCTCACAAAAAAGGTAAGAATCTCACATCTAATTAAAAAATTAGATAATTTAGGGATTTAGGGG
>NW_016220018.1:0-1530 GCF_001687245.7 Rhagoletis zephyria
GGTATTTCCGCGAATACTAGTTTGCCTGCTATGTTAGCAAAGAATTTGCCTAAATATTTGCATACAATTTTTTTTTCAACTGCGATTATTTTCCTTGTTATTGTCATCTAAACTGTTAAATTGAAGCTGCATGAAATAAGCTGTGAGCCACTGTATATATGTACGTGGAAAACTTTGGGCGCTTTGAGCGACCACTAATTATTTTTTGATATCAAAATAAAAAATAGGAGTATAGTTTTTCGATATAGAACAATTCTGGGGGATGAGAGCTTAAAATTCCGACTAAATTTTTTTTTCACCACCCTAGTGTACTTACACTGCTGGTGGCTAGTTTTTGTACGCATTCACTTTCTGTGGTCGCGAAGTGCATTTATTATATAGGCCACTTGCAGGACGTTCTTGCTGCGGCTACGACTGCTGCTGTTGCGCTTTTGTTAAGCTGCTCGTAAGCGTTTGGCGTTTTCTTTGTTTTTTTTTTGGATTTTTTTTCGCGTTTTCGTATTTTTTCCTGCGTACGTGGCAGTGTTGCTACGTTCGACACTACGCAGTTTTATAAAGTTTGTCTTTGTAGTACAGGATTTTTTTAACTTTTTTTCCTAATATTCCTTTTTCTTCACAATGTTTGTCTGTCTTCTCTACCATTTTCCTTGTGGCTACTACTCGCTTTCCTTCTTCTTCAATATTCACAACTTTAGTTTGTTAGGGGCAGCATCCGCTTTGCTTGCTCGCTCTAAGCGTGTTAGTGCATGCAATTACGCTAATCTAATGCAATTAAAAGCTTTCGCGTTGAACAGGCAATACGATGCTAATTAGTTGGTAATTGCAGCTACAATGCCCTCTTTTACTTTGCATTCGTCACTTTGGTAAAAGGAAAAGCACAACAAAAATAAAATCAGCCATGAAATACATATATACATATGTATGTGTGTGTGAGTGATGCCGTCAGCGATGGTCAGGCATGCAAATATTGTTTGAACTTTTGCATTTTTTCAATTCACTTAAAAAGTAATTGGCTGGGAGTAAACCAATAAAAATGGTATTAGCTTAGTTGAATAGCAGCTGTCAGAGCGATCAAAGCCATTACTGTTGGTTGGAAGGACTTTAAAGGTAATGAAATTCTTCTTTGTGTATCACACCTTTTACACTTATTGTCGTTTGGGATTTCTTCAGTTGCCCGGAATTTTTCTAATTCCATTTAATCTTTTTGCAACATGCACGTGCACCGTAAGACTAACCAAACGTAAGTGACTAACCAAAAAGTATTTTGTTTTTCTTTCATGAATGTTCTATGAACTGTAACTTTTTTATGTTATTCGCTAGCAACGCTGTGTTGAATTGGTTTACAAAATTAGAGGTTTTCAGGAAAAAAGTTATTCTGCAAAATTTATTTGGTTTCATGCTTAATTTAAGTCGGTAGTGGCTGCGCACCAAGATATCCGGCTGCAAGTGGAGTGAATCCTTAAGGTATGCGCCTTGATACCTAAACGAGTTCTCTTAAAGATGAGAGACGCCATGCAAGAAGCCCTAACA
>NW_016220019.1:0-1530 GCF_001687245.7 Rhagoletis zephyria
TGGGCGGGAATGGAGGGTAAAAACCGTTGGGATATTATTATTATAAAAGCGAAAGTAATTTTCAGGCGTTATCTGTGACTTAAACCTTCGCGGCACCTGAGTGGAAGCGCCCTATTTCAGAATTTTATTGGAAAACGCTCTATCTCAAATATTTTCACTATATTTTTAGTTGAGGTAACGATATGGGTATGTCTTCATTAGTAGCACTACACCTTCTCAAGTTCGTAATGAGAACNTATTTCAGAATTTTATTGGAAAACGCTCTATCTCAAATATTTTCACTATATTTTTAGTTGAGGTAACGATATGGGTATGTCTTCATTAGTAGCACTACACCTTCTCAAGTTCGTAATGAGAACATGTAAGATTATATTGAGAAAAAGTAAATTGAAATGAGATTGCGTTAATTAATTTGAGTAAGTTCAAAATGAGAAAATATAAATCCAAATGAGAAAGCGTAAAATTGAATTGTGAATTTATAACTTGATATTGAGAAATGTAAATTCGTATTGAGAATGTGAAAATTCAAAATAAGAAAAAGTAAATTCAAAATGAGAAAAAAATAGGTTCAAAATGAGAAAATATAAATCCAAATGAGAAAGCGTAAAATTGAATTGTGAATTTATAACTTGATATTGAGAAATGTAAATTCGTATTGAGAATGTGAAAATTCAAAATAAGAAAAAGTAAATTCAAAATGAGAAAAAAATAGGTTCAAAATGAGAAAATATAAATCCAAATGAGAAAGCGTAAAATTGAATTGTGAATTTATAACTTGATATTGAGAAATGTAAATTCGTATTGAGAATGTGAAAATTCAAAATAAGAAAAAGTAAATTCAAAATGAGAAAAAAATAGGTTCAAAATGAGAAAATATAAATCCAAATGAGAAAGCGTAAAATTGAATTGTGAATTTATAACTTGATATTGAGAAATGTAAATTCGTATTGAGAATGTGAAAATTCAAAATAAGAAAAAGTAAATTCAAAATGAGAAAAAAATAGGTTCAAAATGAGAAAATATAAATTTGAAATGAGATTTTGTACGGTACTGAAAATCAAATTTTATTAAAAACAACATTTATCAATGTAAGTAAACAAAGATGTGACCAAGGAACATTACACCCCAACATGCATATTATTTAATACATGTGCGTCTGTATGAAAATTAGTTAAGTGCTGTACAGCCCTTGCGAAATCTCCTCCAGTTATTGTTATTTTCGCGTTATCTATAACTGTTTCCAAAAACTGTAAGCTCTGTTCGAAAAGTCCGGAGGGATGAACATTTGGCAGGTTCGCTTTTACTTCCATTTTAACTATAGCCCAAATGTTCTCTATTGGATTTAACATTGGGGAATAAGGACCTAGACACAAAACTGCTTCTCCTCCCGAATTGTCTGCCACTTTCCTTTCTATCGAAGAGTGACATTGGGCATTGTCGCAGACTATTACCAAATCTCGCACATTATTCCCCATGTTTTACCAACGCTCAATGAGTCTTCCTACCCAGCCCCACCCCACGCTTCGGTCG
>NW_016220020.1:0-1530 GCF_001687245.7 Rhagoletis zephyria
ATACCCATATGTTATAACCCATATAACTTTTTAAATAATTTTAATATTTAGAATTTAATTTCTATTGTGTGGCAAACCTTTTTTGAAAAATAAAACCGTATTGCACTTCTACATACCAATCTCGTCAATTCTCGGTGCAGATGTGGTGACGGTGGGTTAAATATTTTANATTGCACTTCTACATACCAATCTCGTCAATTCTCGGTGCAGATGTGGTGACGGTGGGTTAAATATTTTACGTAAACATCTCCGAACTCGATTATTTGCATTTGATTTTCTAACATCTGGCAACCCTTTTCAAGAACCAAAACCACGTAAAAGGAAAGCCTTTAATATATATATGTATATATATATACGTTACACGTAAAGTTAAAAGAGACCTACGGTCAGATAAAATCGGTTTTCACTTTTTCATCGACTCTTATAGTAAACAGGCCACTCTTTCCAATGCAATAAACCGCAGCTTTCTAGCTGCATTAGTTTTTTCACAATTTCACTTCAAAGTTAGGTACCTTCACACAAAAAAGTACAAAAAAATCAAATCTGACAAACTATTCTGAAATTAATCAAATTCGCTTGAAACTCGTTACTCGGGGGTTTTCGAACATCGGATTCGTAAGCACTGACCTCGTTTTCGGTGTCAACGACAAATTTGAGCTTCACATGAATCCGAACAAGTTTTAAATTTTTTCCGACATATTGGATGCGCCATTTTGAATTTTAAAAAACGAACATCGGATGCGTAATCAGCGACACCAAAAACCCCCGAGTAATGAGTTTTAAGCGATTCCGATCAATTTTTAAAAAAGTCATCCGCCATATTGGATCCGCCATTTTGAATATTGGAAAACTAAGATCGGATTCGTAATCAGCGACCCCGAAAACCCCCGACTAACGAATTTCAATCCATTAAAACGTTCAGAAGCATCAAAATCAACTTGGTAAACTTCAAAGTCGTTTTTCTCGAAATCTTTTTTTTCTGAGCGTAGGTCCCTTTTAACTTTACGTGTCACATATAAATATATTTAACACTTTAAGGGCCGTTAGCGTATCTGTGTTAAGCTATAGTTTATTTATTTATTTCATTTAACTACAGAAAATTCCATAGAATTACTTGAAAATAGATAAATTAACGGTCCTAAACCTCCGAACTCGATAAAAAAGTTTTAATTCAACAAAAGTCCAATATGATTATTATGAGAAGACGTAAATCATATTCGTCTTGAAATAAACGTCCCGAGAGACGAAAAAAATAAAAAAGCCCATATAATTATTATGAGAAGACGTAAATAATATTCGTCTTGAAATAAACGTCCCGAGAGACGAAAAAAAATAAAAATCCCATATAATTATTATGAGAAGACGTAAATAATATTCGTCTTGAAATAATCGTCCCGCGAGAGGAAAATAACTTTTCCATTGTTCAGTAATAATTATGGAGCAATATTTAATTTTATTTCTTAAAATCGTTATGGTCTCTGGTTTAAACATAATAATATTACTAATTATATTCTTTTTAACAGGTTTAAC
>NW_016220021.1:0-1530 GCF_001687245.7 Rhagoletis zephyria
CTATTATTGATTCCGGACCCACAGTGGTCTCAATCCTAAATATAGGTGGCCAAAAGTAAGATATCACCACATTTCTTTGTGGAAAAACAAAATTCTAGGATGCAGCATCTTTGAATACCTGTTCTATACATATAAGGTTATAGAACCTAAAACTCCAAAATACTTTTTTGAAAAATTACAATTAACAAGATGTAATAAGCATCAAAGTCTGATTGTCCCCAAATATGCCTACTTGTCTTCAACTGGACTGTTCTTCATTAATGCTGCTACGCTCTGGAACTCAATTCCTGAATCCGTAAGGGCAGCGATGAATCAGAGTAGCTTCAAAGGATAGCACGATTACTTTAATTCTGCACAATGAATGTGGTTGCGATTAAACTGTCATTTCTCTGCCTCTCTCGTTTCTACCATTAAACAAATTTTATGTGTGCCTTACTATTTTTAATATCTGAGAAGATAAATATCTTAGGATAACTCTTGATAAAACACTCAACTCGAAAGCACATTTGGGCGCTGTTATCAACAAGGCAATGAAAGCCTTCTTTGCCTGTTAACGTCTTTTTTGGTGGACGAAGGCTACACAAAGATCTAAATGGGGAGGTTAGGTACACATATTGATCTAAACTTGAAAATTGTAAAACTGGGGCTGGCGTATTTGGGCTGAACTTCAAAAAATCTATACACCACCTTCTTTCATCGAAATATATCTGCATTCCGTCGGACAATCAGACAACTTTTACTGACTCTGAAGTCCACACAAAATAAGTTCTAAGCTAGTATATGATTGTCTCATTGTCATAAATGCTCTTGGATGGGTACCGGGGCATGAGAGACATAAGGGCAATGAGGACAGCCTAGCGAAATAGGACGCTACCCTAGTATTTTATGGTTCGAAACCCTATTGTGGACTCACCAAAGCCCACATAAAGTGGACCATAAATAACTGGGTAGAAAAAATGTTCAATGGATAGAACGTTCAGCGCAGCGACAAGCCAAACGATTTATCTATCCTTTAAAAGAAGCTTTAATAAACTACTCAAATTAGGCTGAGTGGAATTCAAAACTCTCACAGGGTACTACGCCGGACACTGCTTCCTTCGCCACCACCTCACTAAAATTAATCTCTCAGAAAGAAACGTCTGTCGATTTTGTGAGCTGCACGAAGTAAGGCCAGAATGCATATTCTGTGAATGTGACGCTTTCGCTAGGCGCAGCTCACTGAAATTTGGAACAAAACGCCCTTGGAAGTACTAGGATACATTAAAAGCCTTCCCATATATATGTAGTCTTAAGCCTTAGGTCTTAAATTTAATTAACAATATCAATATTTTCAGTTGTTATTTGATAAATTGTTAGTTTTAAGTTTATTTCGTATAAGAATTGAGTTTTGCAACCTCTTGATAAAAGACTTAAAAGTCTTAGAGATACAGCCTTATTTCTTAAATAAATAGACAAATAAATAAATTTTAATTTTGATTACCAAATCGCTATTGAATCACCCTTAATGCATACATATGAGTGATCCACTTG
>NW_016220023.1:0-1530 GCF_001687245.7 Rhagoletis zephyria
CTTCTCACTTTAGCTCGCTCCCAAACGGGTGTTTGGTTGCTACCCAGGGATACGTGGATATAAATATCCGGACGTTGTGAGCTGCGATTCAGTCAAAAGTTTTCCACTTAGCTATAAAAATATCAGCAATGTAATACAATTTTATGTTTCTGCATGAAAACTCGAATTTGGACGAAGTAAAATAAATATCTGTCAAAGCAAATCTGTTACGCGAAGCGAGCGTTTTATCTGACATCAGCTTTACGCTTTGCTGGCAAAGTTGTAAATGACACGCAAAGCCACAAAGTTTTATCTAACATGGCCTTAATATTATTTCCATAACAGTTCCAAAAGTGTTACAGTCCTATGCTCACGCCAATGACAAAACTAAACGGCAGACTATTGTCTTTACTAATGCGCCTAATACTATGCCTCAAATTTATTTTAAAAACTTAAACTTTCTTAAACGTTCACATAAGGTTTATAATAAGGGTACTCATTTAAAAGCGCAAAACTCTCGCAAACTGGGCAAACTGTGCGATTTTAAACCCTCGCAAATGAAATGTCAAAATTTGTATGGCATTCAGCTATTTTGTTTACTTTCATTTTTATTTGTCCTCAACGCTTTTCAGATATGATTGCGGTAGGACTTAAATATTTACTTAAATTTGAGATTCAACTGTTAAACTTTTTAAATTAAGTATTGTTAAATAAATGTCAGAAATTGCACAAAATATAAAATTGCCCTCATGAAACACACTGCACGAATTTGGGCCCAATTGCTCAAATATGAATAGATGAGTACCCTTATTGTGTTTTAGGCGCAGTAATTGTGACAATAGTTATACGATGAATTCCGTCAAAGTTACGGGAATAGGGCTGTTAGTCCGAAGTTCAAAGGAACATAAAAAATTGTGTATAGGAAAAAAGTTACGAATTAGCTGTTGATTAACATAATTTATAAAACTAGCAAAAGTAAGCTGAAATTCACAGTTCGTTACACTACCGAGTAACAACTAGCACTTTACTATNATTTAGGCTGCGAGATAATAACTTTAATAATTTTTATAGTAATAATGTAGCCAATTATTCTCTAGCAGTCGGTAACTAGAATTTACAAATATAATAGGCAATATATGTAATATAGTTATTTGCCAATCGCAACATAGGTCCATGTGTATGTATGGTATATGCATACATACTTATGTATGTATGTATGTATGTAGATCATTACATGAGCATATTCTCATTGCGGCAAGATAAAAGTAAATTCTTTAAGCTATAGATAGCAATAAATAAATATTGCAATACTGTGCTGTTACCGATAGAAATTTATGGAATTTATGTTCATGTACATGTATGTTTGTATGTATGCAGCGCCAAAAAAGAAGAAGAAGAAGAAGAAGAAGAAGACATACATATTTAGCAATTATTGTACGCAGTTAGCTAACTAGGACTGTTTACACTGCGAAACATAACATCTATGTACATATCGCATACCGTCTTCAGAAGAGGCACAACTCAAAAATCAGATTCGAAAATATAACTGCT